>NC_058131.1:349968133-350025987 GCF_016433145.1 Gracilinanus agilis | reverse complement strand
CGGCGGCCGGGGGGGGGGGGGGGGGGGGGGGTGAAGGGGAAAGGAGGAGCATGAATCATGTAACCATGTTAAAAATGAATATTAATAAATGTAAAAAAAAAAAAAAAGAAAGCGATGGAGAAAATGTCAATAATGTGGACTTGGAACATACTTTTTTTTTTGAGAACCAGATGTTAAATATTTACCAACATAGTTTTGCATGTGAGGCAGTCTTTGACAGCTTGTTTTGTGTTTTTCCATCTAGTTATAATCTCTCTGAGGGTAGCCTAGCACAGGCATGAAACAGTACAATTGTAATTCTAAGCATCTGAATAGAATTTCATTGAATTTAAATTTAAGTTCTGCTTAGGGGAGGCATCATGGTTCAAAAGAAAACATTCTATATGGAGTCAGGGAACCTGGGTTCAAATTTTAGCTCTGCGACTACCTATAACAAGAATTTTTAAAAGAGGAAGAAAGACTATTGGCAAAGTTGATAGACATATCAAAAGCATGTGCTATTCTCTGAAGTGTTCCATGTCCAGGGTCCTTCACCTCTAAATAGAAATCAGGGAGAGATCCCTCATTCCCAGAACCTTCTCTCACCTCATCCTGGAATTCTAGTTTCCCAGGCTTCCTTTAAGCTTCAGATGAAGTCCCACCTCCTGCAAAAAGATTCTCTCAATCCTCCTTTACTTTAGTACATTCTCAGTGACACTATATCCAGTTTATATAACATGTTCACATATAGTTGCACGTTGTCTCTCTCAATACACTGTGAGATCCTTGAGAGCAGGGACTGATTGTTTTGTTTTTAGCATTTTTTTGGTCTCTCTTTGGATCCCCAGGACTTACTTAGCACTGTGCCTGACACATACTGAGCATTAAAAAAATCATTAGTATCCATTCTAAGACAGAAGAGTGGCAAGGGCTGGGCTACTGGGATTAAGTGACCCAGGGTCACACAGTTCGGAAGTATCTGAGGTCAGATTCGAACCTAGATCCCTCTTGATTCCAGGCTTGATACTCCATCCACTAAGCTACTAGCTGTCCCTCATGGTAGGCATTCAACAAATACTTACCATCTAATTCATAACTCTTCTTTGGGGCTAAGCTTGACCTATTATAAGCTTTCATTTTTTAAAAGCAATTAAAATGTTTTTCCAGTTCTAAATTTCTCCCTTTCCCCTACCTCCTCCCCTACTGATCAAGAAGGCAAGAAAAACAAAACTCAGTACAAAGATGTACAGTCATGCAAAACAAATTTCTGCATTAGCCTTGTTTCTTCCTTCCCCTCACCAAAAAAGGCAAGAAAAAATGCTCAAGTCTGCACCGTCTATCAGTTTTCAAGGGTCCTTTGGAACCATGGTGGGTCATTGTGTTCATTAGACTTATCAAGCCTCTCAAAATTGATTGTCTTTACAAATTACTGTTATTCTGTAGACTGTTCTTCCAGTTCTGCTCACTTTGCTTTTGCATCAACTCATATAAGTCTTCCTAGATTTTTCTGAAATCATCCCCTTTGTCACTGTTTATGGAACATTTGTATTTCATCCATTTATAATTTGTTGAGCCATTCCCCAACTAATCAGCATCCTCTTAGCTTCTAATTCTTTGTCAGCACAAAAAGAGGTTCTACATGTTCTTATGTTTCTTTCTCACTTGGGAGTCCTTTTTATCTTTCTTTGATCTTTCTGGGATGTAGGACTAATAGTGACATTGCTGGGTTAAAGGGTATGAACAATTTAATAGCTTTTTGAAAATGGTTCCAAATTGCTTTTCAGCACGGTTGGACTAGTTCGTGGCTCCTTCTCAGCAACTTGTAGTCATAGCGAGTTGCCTTGAGGGGAAGATAGAGGTTAAGTGACTTACCCAGGGTCACATAGTCAGTATGCTGTCAGATCCCACGAGAATTTGTGCCTTCCTGACTCTCCTAGGCCAGATTTCGTTCTTTCTACTATGACATGGTGACTCTTAGATCCTATGAACCTGCCTCCACACCCAATTCTAAGTTATTTCCTTGGCCTAAACTCTCTCATTGTTTCTTGAACCCTGCTTCTGAACCCAAGGTTCCCTACACACAGTCTACACAGGCAATGTCTGCCTTCCACCTTTAAAAACCTTGGGTGGCCTGCAGTGACAAAACAAGGGGCCAATAATGATGACACTTATGGGGAGGGAAGAAGAAGAGAAGGAAATAAACATGCACCTGCTATGCACCAGGTAAGTGCTAAGTTTGGGGGTTGGTTTTTTTTTTATGAATAGTATCACTTTTTTCTTTTTTTTTCTTTTATTTCCAAATTCTCTTCCTCCTTCCACCCCATCCTCCACCCACTGAGTAGACAAGAATTGTGATATTTGTTATACATATAAAGTCATAAATGGTATTTCATTGAATTCTCATAACAACTCTGGGAAACAAGTGCTTGTGTTGCTTGTATTACCTCCATTTTACAACTGAGGCAATTGAGACAGACAGAGGTGAAGTGATTTGCCCAGCATTACAAAGGTAGTAAATAACTGAAGTTGGATTTGAACTCAGGTCTTCCTGATTCCAGGTCCAATCACTGTACCAACTAGCTGCCTCAGATTTGAGTCTATTTCTGACTTTTAATCACTAAGTCACCCACTGACAGATCATAATGAAAACCAACATTCTTCCAACAATAGAACCACAGCCAGTCAGGTTAAGCTGCCAACCACTCTCCACTTCTGTACCTACAGTTGCTAAATCCAGGAATTAGATTCTGTAGCAGCCCAACTGATAGTTGTTGACTGAATACTGAATACCTGGGGATTCCCCAGTCCCTCCATCTAGCTCTTTAAATATGTTATTTACTGGTCAAAATGGCTAGACAGCACCTCCTCCCACAGTTAGTATTCTGGGAGAGGATCTGGGACTAGGAGCCCCATGCTCTTCATTTCCTATTTGGCTGCACACCTGTGGATTTTCCCATAATCCTCCTCCTACCTCTTTACAGGTTCCTTTTGTATGCTATCTTCCCTCATCTTGAGCCATCACCAGTCATCCTGACTTTTGTCTTGCCACTGGACTTTGATGACTCTGGAAGAGAGTGAGGCTGATGACTTTGTGCAGCTCTGCCTCACTGAAATCCAATTTATGCATGAGTAAAAAGGCATCACCAGTGGCGTCATTTTGGTCTTCTTTGAGTATGCAACAGCCAACCAACCGACTAGTTTATCAGTTCCCTCTTTAGATTGTAATTCCCTTGAGAGCAAAGACTGTCTTTTGCCTCCCTGTCTATCCCTTGTACTTAGCACACTACCTGGAGTGTAGTAGGCTCTTAAGAAATGCTAATTAATTTACTGACTCTCCATTTTAAATTCTATCCAGCAGATCTGGTCTGAACACCTACTTATAGGGCAACGAATCCAAAGATGAAGAAGAGCCAGTTCCTTGAGTCTAGTTGGGATAGTGTCGGTAGGAATAAGGCAAAGAACACCAAAGCTTTGAAGTTGGAAAGGGCCTCAGAAACCCAACACCTTCATCTTAAAGATGGAGAAATGAAGGTCCAAGGGGGCAGCTGGGTGACTCAGTAGATTGAGAGCCAGGCCTAGAGATGGGAGGTCCTAGGTTCAAATCTGGCCTCAGACACTTCCTAGCTGTGTGACCCTGGGCGAGTCACTTAACCGCCATTACCTACTCCTTACTGCTCTTCTGCCTTGGAAACAATATACAGTATTAATTCTAAGATGGAAGGTAAGGGTTTTGTGGGGGGAAAAGAAAAGAAATGAAGGTCCAAGATGTTGAATGATTTGTCTGGGGTAAAAAATGTAATCAGCAGAAACAAGTTTTAAATTCAAGTCCTGATTCCAAGAGAGAGTTAATTCCACTGTTGTTATTCAGTCATTTAGTTGTATTTGACTCTTTGCCACCCCATTTGAGTTTTTCTTGACAAAGACACTGCAGTGGTTTGCCATTTCCTTCTCCAGTTCATCTCACAGATGAGGAAACTGAAGCAAACAGGGTTAAGTGACTTGCCCAGGGTCACAAAGATAATAAGGTTCTAAGGCCAGATTTGAATTCAGGAAGATGAATCCTCCTGATTCCAGGCCCAGCACTATCCACTGTACTACCTCACTGTCCTTAATTCCACTGCACCAAGCTATATTCACCAAAGTCTCACTGAGATTTGAACTTGGACTGGGATTCCAAGACCAAAGTGCCAACCATTAATTCAGAGAATCTCCCCAAAGAAAAGGTGGGATTTTAACCTAAGTCAAGTGATCTTAGGATCACAGCAATGAACTGGCAGGTACCTCAGACATTAGCTAGTGCAACCTTTTCGTTTTATTTATGAGGGAAAGGAGGTCCAGAGAGATTAAATCATTTGCCCAAAATCAGGTCATCGAATCCAGGGCTCTCTCCATTGAGCTCTCTTGCCTTCCTGGAGGCAATGCCTTTTCCACTATAGTCTAAATGACAAAACCAAATAAAGTGAGCACAAGACAAGAATGTAGGTCTCTCGGTGGCAGTCGGTGAAAGGAGAGAAGCCTTGTCTTTTGGCAAGGGCAGGAAAGGCTTCATGAATGAGGCGACATCTGAGCCAGGCCTTGAAAGCTTAGTAGGATTTCAAGAGGCAGAGGAGAGCCAGATGATGGGAAGGGAACACCAGGCTGGAGGAGCAAACAAAGACAGAGACCAGACAGCGCTTGATGAATCTGGGGGAGGGCAGGCAGGAGTAGAGGGTGAGTGACATCCGCCCTCACAAGCACATCCCACTTACTCCTGATAACAGTGATATCTGGACGTGGAGTCTGTTGGCTTACGTTCAGGGATGCCAACAGTGCCAGTCAGATATTTACATGGCTCTTCCTGGCACTTGAACTGATGCACTCCCATCTCTCCCGTCCCCCATTCTACTTGGCTCACTCAATAACTATTCCAGCTCTGTCACAAACACACCCTGGGGCCAAATAGGGAACCGTTAAGCCAACAACAATCACCAGCACAGAGAGAACATCTTAGAGCTTTTTTATAACCTGGGAGGATAATTAACAATTACAGATAGCTGCTCTAAAGGTATGTCTTCTCTGCACAGCTGTCTGCCTTCCCCCCAGAATTCTCAGACTTAACAACAGAATGCATGAATGGGAATACTATGACAGAAGTGAGAAAGATAGCTTGGGGATGGATAATGGAGAGCTTTGATTGCCAGGCTAAGGAGTTTGAACTTTTTCTTGAGGGCACTGGGGAGCCATTGAAGATTTTTGAGCAGAGGAGAGATAACATTCATAATTGTGCTTTAGGAAGGTTCCTTTGGCTGAATGTGATGAATTGGAGGGGAAAGGACTACTGGAGAGAACAGTTAAGAAATATAGTAATTCACTGTCATATTAGGAGATGTAGCACATTTTTGGAAACAGATAGTTTTAGAGACTAAGCTCTCTAGGCTTTGCTGACTGGGGCAGAAAGGACAAAAGGGGAGAAGTGAAACAAAGCCATAATGGGTGATGGAAAGAACACTGGATTTGGAGTAAAAGGACCCAGGAGAGAAGACCACCTCTGCTCCTTACTACTAGTCTAACATTAGGCAACTCATTTCATTTCCTAGGCATTAACTTCCTTATCCAGAAAACAAGGACATTGGAATAGGACCTTGAAAGTCTGAGCTCTAAATCCTAATCCTATTCCCTGTAACTTTGTGCCAATCTGTCTAGTCAGTCAGGAAGCAAGAATTTCATAAAGTGCTTCTTTCTACATGCCAATCACTGTGCTAAGTGCTGGGAACTAATAAAAACCAAAAGAAAAACAGTCCCTGTCCTCTAGGAGCATCCCATGATGTCACTGGTCTTCTCCAAAACCAGTGGACAAATAATAACAACACTCTAGCCTCTCCTTCTCTAGGACAACCATTCCCAATTCCCGCTTATGGATGGTTTCTAGTTTCAGCCCTCTCTTGGTCACCCTCTTCTGGACACTCTTAAACTTATCAGTGTCAATTGGTCACCCTCTTCTGGACACTCTTAAACTTAGTGTCAATTGCCCCGTGAGGAAACATGGGGTCGGGTTCCCAATAGACAGGTTATAGACTTGGAATATGGCCTGAGATATGGTTCTTTGTGCATGGCCAGTGTGAGAATTTGTTTGCTTGACAAGTATTTGTAACAGATGTTCTGTTTTTCATGTTTTCTCGATGGGCGGAGGGGGAGAAGGCATATCTTTGAAAAGGAAAGAAAATTTAATTTAAAAAACAGTCTATAAGCATTCAATAAATGTTTACCATGTGCTAGGCACCTTCTTAAGTATTAGAAAAAGACAAAAAGCATGATTCCATGCTCTCAAGAAGCTCATAGTCTCATGGGGGAGAGAGCACCCAAATCACTATGAATATAAAAGATACATATAGCTCAAGAGGCAGCTGGGTGGCTCAGTGGATTAAGAGCCAGGCCCAGACATGAGAGGTCTTGGGTTCAAATCAAGCCTTAGACACTTCCTAGCTGGGTGATCCTGGGCAAGTCACTTAATTCTAGTTGCCTAGCTATTCCCTTTCTTCTGCCTTGGAATACTTACTATTGATTCTAAGAGAGAAGGGAAGGGTTTTTTAAAAAAGATATATACAGTGCAGATATTAGTTAATCTTAGTGGGAAAGAGTGGGAAGTGGGCAGGCACTGAGAAATGCCTCCTGTACAAAGGGGTAATTTGAATTTAAAGAAAGCTTTTAAGTAGGGAGGCCGAGGTGGAAGGGATGGTAATCTAGACAAAGGCACCACCAAGATGAAGTATCCTGCATGAGGAACTGTTGTTGTTGGCCTCCATTTTCAAAGGGGACCAATAAGATCAGGGGGTGATATCTTAACTTGCTTAGGAACTTGATTTAAGTGAAGCAGATTTGTTCTAAGTTGTCAGCCTCACTCTTTCTTCCAGAGACATCAAAGTCCAGTGTTAAATCAGGACCACTGGCAATGGCTGGATACGGTGGATAACCTTGGAGTCTTTGATGTTGGACCAAACTGACCATGTCTGATAGCATCTGCTCCAGCCACCTTCATGGCCATTCAAACAAATTGTTCTCATCCACCCATTTCGGCAGGGGAAGTCTTCACAGGCTGTGGGTAGACATCTCCCTTCCTCACTGACACGTTTGAGGCTTTTCAGTTGATATGGTTTTACTGAGGTGTGTGGCTGCCCCTTCTTAGAGATACAGGTGATGGTTGGACAAAAAGATGGACACCAGAGCTGGATGAGCATCCTTGAAAAGGGCTCAGCATACCCTCACAACAGAGATGCTAGTCCTCCCTGAATACCCCATAAGGAATAGCAAGTAGGTCAGTGTAAGAAGACTGGAAAAGTAGGATAGAGCTAGATTGCAAAGGTCTTTGTTTTTTTTTTTAATTGAATTTCATTTTTTTCAATTACACATAAGAATTTTTGACAATTGTTTTCTGACATTTTGCAGTTCAGATTCTCTCCTTCACTCCCTTCTTTCCTCCCTCTTTCCCTCCCTCCCTAAGGCAGTAAACAGTCTGATATAGGTTATCTCAATGCTCATGTAATATATATTTCCCATGTTATAATCAAACACATCACATGTACAATTAAAAAACTCATAAAGGAAATAAAGTGATGATGGCATGCTTTGATCTGCAATCAGATTCCAACAGTTCCTTCTTTGGCTGAGGATAGTTGTTTTAAAAATATATTTAGTTGTTTATTTTCATCATGACCCTTTTACAGTTATCTTAAAATCTTGTTTTGCTGATAAGAGTTTAGTGCTTCACAGTTGATCATCATATAATATTTCTGTTACTGTATATATTTTTCTGATTCTTCTCACTTCACTTTGTTCATATGAGTCTTTCTAGATTTTTCTGAACTCATCCTACTCATCATTTCTTCCTTCCTTCCTTCCTTCCTTCCTTCCTTCCTTCCTTCCTTCCTTCCTTCCTTTCTTTCTTTCTTTCTTTCTTTCTTTCTTTCTTTCTTTCTTTCTTTCTTTCTTTCTTTCTTTCTTTCTTTCTTTCTTTCAACTCTTACCGTTCGGCAGAAGAGTGGTAAAGTCTAGGCAATGGGACTTAAGTGACTTACCTAGGGTCACACAGCTAGGAAGTGTCTAAGGCCAGAATTGCACACAGCATGTGCCATCTTTAGGCCTGGCTCTCAAACCACTGAGCCATCTAGCTTCTGCCATGTTCATCATTCTTATGGCACAATAGTTTTCCATTATAACCATATGCCATAGCTTGTTTTACCATTTCTCAATTGATGAATACCCCTTCAGTTTCCAATTCTTTGCCACTACAAAAAGAACCACTAAAAGTATTTTTGTATAAGTAGATCCTTTTCCTCTATCTCTAATCTCTATGATATACAGACTCAGTAGTGGCATTGCTGGGTCAAAGGTTATTTATGGCACTCTGTGACCCATATTGTTCTCCAGAATGTTGTAATCACTTCTTAATTTCTCCAACAGGGGGCAGCTGGGTAGCTCAGTGGATGGAGAGCCAGGCCTAGAGACAGGAGGTCCTAAGTTCAAATCTGACCTTGGACACTTCCCAGCTGTGTGACCCTGGGCAAGTCACTTGACCCCCATTACCTACCCTTACCACGCTTCTGCCTTGGAGCCAATACACAGTATTGACTCTGAGACGGAAGGTAAGTATTTAAAAAAAAATTTCTCCAACAGCATATTAGTCTCAATTTTCCCACATCCCTACCAACATTTATCATTTTCTTTTTGGGTCATATTAGCCACTCTGACAAGTGTGAGGTGGTATTTCAGAGTTGTTTTAATTTACATTTCTTTAATCAATAGTGATTGGAGCATTTCCTCATAGTTTTAATTTCTTCATCTGAGAACTGCCTGTTTATATTCTTTCATCACCTATCAATTGGGGAATATTTTGTATTCTTAAAATTTGGCTCAGTTCTTTATACATTTGAGAAATAAGGCTTTTGTCAGAGATACTTGCCATAAAATTTTTTCCCTTGATTTGTTGTTTCCCTTCTAATCTTGCTTGCATTGGTTTTGTTTGTATAGAAACTTTTTATTTTGATATAATCAAAATTATCCATTTCATCTTTAATAATGTTCTCTATGTCTTATTTGGTCTTAAATTCTTCCCTTATCCATAAATCTTTCCATATTCCTCTAATTTGTTTATGGTGTCCCCCTCTATCAAGTGTCCATTTTGGCTTTATCTTGATATCTAGCATGAGATGTTGGTCTTTGCCTAGTTTCTGCCATACTGTTTTCCAGTTTTCCCAGCAGTTTTTGTCAGACCATGACTCCTTTCCATAGTAGCTTGGATTTGGGGGTTTATCGAAGTTGCTATGATCATTAACTACTATGTGTTGACTTCCTAATCTGTTCCACTCACCCACTACTGTGGAGGTCTTTAAATGCAAACAAAAGATTTTCTGTTTGGTTGTGGAAGTAATAGGGAGATTCTGGACTTTATTGAATAGGGTTGTAATATGTCAGACACGCATTTTAGGAAAATCACTTTGGCAGCTGAGTGGAGCATGGATTATTTTGGACTCGTTAAAGTGTTTTCTGAACTAAAACACAGCAACAATGATGAAAGCTAACATTTACATGGCACTTTAAGATTTGTAGAGTTCTTTCTATCTATCTATCTATCTATCTATGTGTCTGTCTGTCCTATCTACCCATCTGTCCGTCTATCCACCCATCCATATATCTAATCTATCCTAAGTATCCATTCTATCTATCTGTCTGTCTGTCTGTTGGTCTATCTGTCTCTCTCTCTATCCATCCATCCATCTATCTAATCTATCTGTCCATCCATCCATCTATCCATTTATCCACCTATCTATCAATCTATCAGTCAATCAATCTATCTATCATCTTATTTAATCCATACAACAATCTGATGACATTGATAATATTGTTATCCCCATTGTATAAATGAGGAAACCAAGGCTAGGAGTGATTAAGGGACTTGCTTAGGGTCACACAGCTAGTCAGTAAAGTGTCTGAGGCCGGATTCCAACTCAGGCCTTTCTCCACTTAAACTCTAATACTCTATCCACTAGGCCACCTACTATTCTAGAAGGATTCTATGCACCCCTTTCCTATATTTTCCAGAGGGGGGACAAATGTAAATGAACCCTTCTTGGTTTACAACCCTTGCCAATCATCCCAAATACACCTGTGACCCATGGCAGCAAAATCTGCCTCTATACAAATGAGCCCTAGTCCCCAGAGGCTTGATTCCTGCACGCCATGGCATTCGATGTCTTTCTTGATCCATCTGTGTCGTATGTGTGTGTGTGTGTGTGTGTGTGTGTGTGTGTGTGTGTGTTTAAACCTATAATTCAATCACTTCGAGATGTCTGCTGAAAAAACAGGTCCCTAATTGCAGTTCAAGCAGACGATCTGAAAGCAGCTAAGGAGCATTCCTAGACTTTGGGTTCAGAAAGACTCGCATTCGAATCTCTACCTTTTGTTTTGCCTGTGTGACTTTGGACAAATCCCCGAACTTCTTGCGGGTCTCAGTTTCTTCCCCTTTCTAATGGAGGAGTTGGACTAAGTGATTTCAGAGGGTCTCTTCCAACTCTCAACCTTCCCTTCTCCACGGGACATCCACTCAACTCCGGGGCTCCGACAGTGGCAAAAGAGAAGCAAGTTCTTCAAATGTGCTTTGCTAAATCACCCTAATTTAGTAGGCATTTAACATGGTGCTTTAATATTCTACATTAACTAGCCGGGACTCTTTCAGCTGCTGATCAGAGCAGTTCAGGAAAATTTATGGTTGCTATAAAAGAGAGTCCCTTTCTCTTTTGCTAATTGACAAAGAGGCCCAGTAATTAAAGGACAATAAAAGTTTTCCAGTAATTAGTTTCTGTTGTTTAGTTACAGGCCATCAATTGTTCTTTAATAATACTGATCGTTAACATTCAGTAGTCAGTCCCCCCTCAAAGGATTCTGGTCGCAACCACTTACCAACACTACACATTCCATTCTCATGAGGGCATTTTGCATACACAAGGAAATTAACCCTCTATTAGGAGGACACAGATGAAGGCTTCTGCTGAAAGCTTTATGGTTTTGAGAAAATCTGTGAGCAGCCCCAGACCAGAAAATGGTTCCTGGCATCATAAAATTAGCACTGCCAATTGGTCAGCTGTCAAGCCATGGCAGCCTGGAGAGCATTGTAGATTTAGGGCCTGGGAAGGGACCTCTGGCATCATCCTAGTCCAACCAACCCCCTCATTTTACAGAGGAGGAAACAGCCCTCTGAAGTGAAGTGGCTTACTCAAAGTCATGGAGGTATTAAGTAACTGAGGGAGGATTTGAAACCAGGTCCTCCGACTCCAAATCCAGCAGTCTTTCCACTCTTCTCTGCTGTTTTTAGCTCTAAAGATGGTCTAAAGACACTAATCTGTCTCTACTTCTCTCTGGAGCAGGCAACAAAATTCTTTCTGTCCTATGGTTTTTGGGTGGCATGAAGTTATTCAGAATAGGAAGAAGGAGAGCTAGCAATGATAACAGAGCAAGAAAGTTATCAATGAACTACAAAGGGTTAAACATTGACCTTTTTTTCCAAAAAGGGGGGAAAATAGGTTTGACAACTGTCAGCTCTAACTGTCAGCTCCTGGGACTGGCACCTGCCGGGCCAGAGTTCCATTCTCCTAACTGACAGGATTGCCTAGGGTAATTCTGCAAATGCAAGAGATCTTGCATGAATCCTGCATTACACAACTATTTATTAAACACCTGTGATATGAAAGTCACCATGTTAAGCACTGGGGAAATAAGGGCAAAAATGAGATAATCCCTGCCTTTAAGGACGTGAGATAATTCAAAATATAGACTAGTGAGATTGATACAGATTTCTAGCAAGATTCTAGGATGGATTATGTAAGGGGTGGTTTATAAGCATTTATAAAGGGAAATGCCAGTCACTATAAGCCAACATGGGTTCATTAAGAAAAAGTTATAGGGGCAGCTAGGTGGCTCAGTCAGGTCCTGGGTTCAAATGTGACCTCAGACACTTCTTCACTGTGTGCCTAGCTCTTGCCACTCTTCTGCCTTGGAATTAATACTTAGTATAAATTCTAAGGCAGAAGGTAAGGGTTAAAAAAAATCCTGCCAGACTGACCTCATCTCCCTTTACAGCATGGTTCTTAGGCTAGTAGAGCAAGAAAATACTGTAAACATGATGTACATGTAACTTTGCAAGTCATTAGAAACATTGCAAGTCACACATATGATTATTGGGCACATAGGTTCTTTTATTTTTTTTTTACTATTTATTTATTTATTTGTTTGTTTATTCATTCATTCATTTATTTATTTATTTATTTATTTATTTATTTATTTGCTTGTTTGTTTGTTTGTTTGTTTGAAATTTTTTAAACCCTCACCTTCCATCTTAGAATCAATACTACATATTGGTTTCAAGGCAGAAAAGCAGTAAGGGCTAGGCAATGGAGGTCAAGTAACTTGCCCAGGGTCACACAGCTAGGAAGTGTCTGAGGGTAGATTTGAACCCAGGACCTCCTGTCTCTGGGCTTGGCTCTCAATCCACTGAGCCACCCAGCTGCCCCCGGCACACAGGTTCTTAATAAATGTTATTAATTGACTAATTGATGATAAAGCCACTTATGAGTATTGGGCACATAGTAGGCTCTTGATAAATGTTATTAATTAATTGACTAATCGATGATATCCTTGTGGATAAGATAGAAATATTTAAAGTGGATGATAGAACTGTTTGAAAGTAGGTATGATTGAGTATCACCCAACGGGCAAAGAAGGAGTCCATGTTGGTCATAAGTTGCTAGTAATGTGCTACAAAAAACAGGATACAGTGGATAGAGTTCAAGGTTTGGAGTCTAGGGCACCTGGGCTCAACTATGACCTCAGATACTTCCTAGCTGTATAACCCTGAGCAAGTCACTTAACCCCATTTGCCTAGCTTTTGCCCTTCTGTCTTAGACTTGTTACTAAGACAGAATGTGAGGGTTTCAAAAACATACACACATTAAAAATGAGAAACTGAGGAGAAGAAGCAAGGTGAAGGATCTCATCGGAGAAATGTATATAACCAGAAAAAAAAGATGGGCCAGTCATTTAACAAGAGAGAGGGATGGACAGTGCCCAAACTGCACCAACAACCACTGGCATCTCTTGCCCAGAGAATAAGAACACTTCCAGAACTTTGCATGGAAGCTGGTTCATTGAATGATATAATCAAGGGTTGTACAGAATAAGTAGACATGAACCAGATGTGCTCACCTTTTAGAAGAGACTACCTGTGTCAGTGAAATGATAGATTTGACAGAATGACAATAACAAAAATAACAAAAAGGATACTTCTTTAATCCTGCCAAAGATCTATGATTTCATCAGCATGGGTGCTCTTTCCATGGGTAAAGACCTTGCATGGCTTCCCATCTGGTTTCCTATGGCCAAAAAAAATCATCTCTTTTTGACTAGTCTCTAAATCTTCCTTCAGGTGACAGACATCCAGTCTTTCACTGGGGCCATCATTGAACCCCTTATAGATTGATAGGCTAGCTCAGCAATTATCTCCTGCTGTCAGAACCTTCAAGTATGTAGTGTCCCTCCATATCGTAATAAAGGTTCAGAAGAGGATTTTGGTGAAGAAATGTGACCTTCTACTGAATTATTAGGAGTATGTGGTCTAGAATGAGGAGAGTGATAAACCTGTCACACTCTACTTAGAATGGTGTGGTCTGTTCCGGTTTTCACGTTTTAGGTAGGATATTGAGAAGCACATTTAGGGAAAGACAACCAGGATGATGAGGGAACTGAAAAACTTGCCTTTAGTTGAAGAAACTGGGGATGTTTAACCTGGAAAGAAGTATGAGGGGAGAATATGGAATGAATGGATAGACAAATGAATTTTTAAAAAAATAGTGTATTGTTTATTATGCACCATGAATGAAAGAATGAAAAAAAAAGAACTTTATATTAAGTTACAGCTTTGCACTAGGAGTACAAATACAGAAGAGTTCTTGCCCTCAAAGAGCTTAGATTCTAATAGGGAAAGACAGGGATGGCCAGGGAAAAAAATCCTGGGGGTTGTGAATCCAGCCATAGAGTAAACACCATGTTAGTGTCAAATGCTCTCAGAGCAGGAGATGGAAGGATGGAGGTGAAGGAGGAGGAGTATACACAAACATGCCAAGAAAAAATGTTGGTAAAGCAAGGCCAGGTGACTAGGGCTGGCCAAATGGAGTGAGCTGCCATTAATAAGCATGACCCAGGGCCTGGAACTTTCGCCACTTGGAAGGCGTAGTTGGCAACAGTAGAAGAAGGATTAGGTTTCTTCTACTTGGGCCCCAAAGGGCAGAACTAGGAGCAGTGGGCAGAGGGGCAGATTTTCAGTTCCATATAGAGACATTTCCTACCAATGAGATCCCCCAAAGTGGCGTGGGTTGACTTGGTAGCTAAAGTTTCCTCATCACTGAAAAAATTCCATCAAAGCCTGGATAAGTGCTTTTCAGAAAGGTTGTAGAGGAAGTCTATGCTTCAGGTAGGGTCTCTGAGATCCCTCTGATTTCTGCAATATGCCACTACTCTTGAATGGGAAGTGGAATGATGTCAGCTCACTTGTGTCCAATCCCCCTTGACATCTCACAGAAGAGTCTTCTGGCCACAAAGCTGCCTCCAAAGGGAGATTAGCTGCTTTGGATCACTGAGAGAACACACTATCTACCCTCTTCTGCATATAGCTTCTGGGATTGGAGTGTTTCAGATTTCCCAGAACCATAATCAATGTAAAATGAGAGAAAACACTTGCATTCTTTCTCTCATAGGGCTATTGTGAAAAAAAAAAATGCATCGTAAACCCTGAAGCATTATATGAATGTGAGTAATAATAGTAGTGTCAAGAGTGTCTTTTAATTCTATTGTCTTCCCTCTTTTAATTATTTCCTATTTATCCTAGATATAGCTTATTTGCACATATTTGCTTGCCTGGTGTCTCCCCCATTAGAGCTTGAGCTCCTTGAGGACAAGGATTATCTTTTGCCTCTTTTGGTATCTCCAGCCCAACTTAGCACAGTGCCAGGCACATATTAGATGCTTAATCAGTGTTGACTGATTAATAGAATCAGATAATTTGATAATAGGGAATCAGATGTTTAATAGGATCAGATATTTAAAATGGAGAAAGAACTCAGAAATCATCTAATTCAACCAATCTAAATTTAAAAATGAGGGGGGAAAATTTTTTTTATAAAAATAAAAATAAAAATTGAACAGAAAAAAAATGAGGGGGCAGCTGGGTAGCCCAGTGGATTGAGAGCCAGGCCTAGAGATGGGAGGTCCTAGGTTCAAATCTGACCTCGGACACTTCCTAGCTGTGTGACCCTGGGCAAGTCACTTGACCCCCATTGCCTAGCCCTTACCACTCTTCTGCCTTAGAACAAATATACAGTATTGAATCTAAGATGGAAGGTAAGGGCTTTAAAAAAAAAACAAATAAATAAATAAATAAATAAATGAATTTAAAGGTGAGGAAATAGAATCAAAGGGAGGTTTAGTGATTTGCCCCAGGGTTACATAGCTATCAATTATGGGGAACAAGATCTGAACCGCAGTCTTTCCTAATCCAAGTTCAACACTGTCCACCATGCCAAGCTGCCTCCCAATGAGAATGCTAAGCCTGGAAAGGCCCTTAGAGATCACTGAGTTCAACCTTTACTGAGAGGAGAAAATACTTGTCCAAGGTCACTCAGGCGCCAGTGGCATAGACACTGGAATCTAGGTTACTCAGCTGCTAATCTGTGCTCTTTAGTAAATGATGCTCATAGATTAAAGAAGCAAGTCAGGGATTGGATTAATTTGAATAACTACATTAACAATTTTTATCCTATTTGTAGCAAAGCTCTGGCCTTTCTCTCCCAATCCTCCCCCCAATGAGCAGATTGAGTCCCAGGGGGTGGCCGGGGTTCTCGGAGTACTCCTGAGGGACACTCACTGGGTGTCTTCTAATGCAAATGTCTCGTGCCTGCATTGGAGTATTCCCCTCAATATCATCACCAGCCATTAGTGCTTTAGTATCATCTAAATGCCTCTATATTGTCTTCAATCTCATCAGTAACCAAATAACATCAATTGTTGTTCAGTCATTTCACTCACGTCTGACTCCGTGACCTCATTTGGGGTTTTCTTGGCAACGATACTGGAGAGGTTTGCCGTTTCCTTTTCCAGCTCATTTTATAGAGGAGGAAACTGAGGCAGACAGAGTTAAGAGAGTTGCCCAGAGTCGCCCTGCTAGGAAGTGTCTGAGGCTGGATTTGAACTCCAGCCTTCCTGATTCCAGGCTCTGATACTCGCCGCCTAGTTGCCCTTAATATCCATTGGCTTTTACAAACGAGCGTCGTCTTCCCCTCCCAAACGGAAGGCTCATTCTCTCTCCTTGAGAGGACTCGAGCTTAACCGTGAGCCAATGTAAATGTTCCCGCCATCACCGAGTTCGCCTCTGGATGAGGTCTAGCCCACCGTCGGGCACTTCCCTGCTCGCGGGCAGAACGTGGCATCTCAGCTGCAGGGCCGACCCACTCTGGAGCCGGGTCAAGCAAAGTGCTCCCTAGCGTCGGCTCCCTCCCAGGGCTCAGCGCCCCGCCGGACCGCTAGTTGCCTTTCTGACCTATCCGAGAACGCAGGGTTACGGCCCAGTCAGTCAATTCCCCTTCTCATACTCATTCGTTTTGAAGCAGGAAGAAATAAATACAAGCGAGACGGAAGAAAGAGCAACGAATGCCGCGTGTTCAAGGGCTCCGGTGGGGAGCGTAAACCATTGTCGCTCTGACTTTCCCCACTTGGAGACTTAAAGAAGTTTGTGTCTTGCTCACTGCAAAGAAAGAGAGAGATGGAGGCCCCTTTTGGAGCCTTTTCTACGGGGGCTGTTTTCTCTCTCGACAACTAATTCAAAGGCTTTTCTTCGCCACACAGTAACTGGGTGGAAAATAATATCGGAATGCCTGCACGTGCTCTAGATTGGGCCTGTGGTCCGCCTTGTCACGTGCTCCGCCTCGTCACGTGCTCCCAGAAGCAGGCTCGTCAGAGCGCCCCGGCTGCTAGCAGACCCTACGAGGGCTAGGCATGGGCTGACCTGACACCCTTTGGCAATGCTCCTCCCATTCGTATTCTTTTTAAGAACAGATGACATTTACATGACACTTCAGAGTCTGCCAAGCTTTTCAATCTGATCCTCACTATAGACCTCTGTGGTAGTTATTGTGATCGATCCCCATTTTACAAATTAAGCTACTGAGGCTCAGAGAGAATAAACGCATTGCCCGTGTTCACACAAAGAGTACATGTCGGAGGCAAGATCTGAACCCAGGTCTTAGTGGCTCCAGGTCCAGCTCCCTATCCACTATATCACAAAAATATAGGGAATTCTCCCAAGACTTAATGTGGTTTTAAGGTTCAATCATTTAAAATTGCTCTAAGGTTTTGAGGATGTTCTGTATACTTTATTAAATGCTAGGAATATTGTTGTTTTTCAGTTGTTTCAGTCATGTTTGACTCTTCGTGACTCCATTTGGGGTTTTCTTGGCAAAGATAATGGAGTGGAATGTCATTTCTTTTTCCAGATCATTTTATAGATGAGGAAATGGATGTAAAAGAGGTTAAGTGACTTACCCAAGATCACACAGCTAATAAATATCTGAGATAGAATTTGATTCTTTTTTTTTTTTTTAACTCTTACCTTCCACCTTAGAATCAATACTGTGTATTGGTTCCAAGGCAGAAAGTGGTAAGGGCTAGGCAATAGGGGTTAGGTGACTTGCTCAGGGTCATACTGCTAGTAAGTATCTGAGATAGAATTTGATTCTTTTTTTTTTCTTTAACCCTTACCTTCCACCTTAGAATCAATACTGTGTATTGGTACCGAGGCAGAAGAGTGGTAAGGGCTAGGCAATGGGAGTTAAGTGACTTGCCCAGGGTCACACAGCTAGGAAGTGTCTGAGACCAGATTTGAATCCAGGACCTCCCATCTCTAGGCCTGGCTCTCAATCCACTGAGCTACCCAGCTGTCTCCCTACGACAGAATTGAGAAGTGTTCCTGACTCCAGGCCTGGCACTCTATCCTCTGTACCACTTAGGTGAACAAGTCCTAGGAAGACAAAGTCAAAAATGAAATCGGGCCTATCCTCAAGGATTAGGATTCCATGAAGAGTTAGTGTTGCTAAATTCCTCTTTGGATACTTACTAGTTGTGTGGTCATTAGTAAATAAATAACTTAACCTCTTTTAGCTTAAATTTGTTTGCTCATCTGTGAAATAAGGATAATCATACCAGTAGTACCTACCTCATAGGGTAGTTGCGAGGAGCAAAGGAAATAATGTATATAAAATATTTTGTCTATATAAATATCAGTTATGATTATTAATGAAGGGATGACATTACTTTCTGTGCCAATCAAATCATAGCATTCTTATGATACCCCATTTTGGGTGGGCAGTCAATCGAGATATATTCATTTGACATATGGCTCGAATGATAGATAGTTCTCTTGTATTTTCATTGTGGACTTCCCACTCATTCTAAACAGGTTAAGTGATATTGGAGAGGTGGGGGGTATTGCAGTGTCACAGGGCTACCAAAATCACTCCTATGTCCAGACACAAACAAACAAAAATATTCTTCCCATCTCTTAGGCCTCTATAACTGACACAGGCATTTCATACCTTTTATACTGGATCCTCCCCAAAGCCACCTGGAGTCAGTAGGGCAAGAATTAGGGTTCCTATTTTGCAGATGAGGAGAGTAAGATGATGAGAGGGAAAGAGACCTTGCCCCAACGTCCCAGAGCAAGTCATTGGAAGGGTGGTCTCTTAGCTTCGAAACTCTTACAAGCAATGGTGTTAAACCCACACCCAGGTGGTAGTAAGCAGCATTCCTGAGTGGAGCGATCCAGATTAAAATAGAATTTGGAAGTATTTGACAAAAGAAATACAAATACCATAAAACATAGATGATGTTAATATGTGGTTTTCTAAGTCAATATGTATCCACAGAGATTTTCTGTATAATTTAGTAGCCCCTGTTTCTATTCGAGTGACACCAAAGCTGTAAAGTACATTCTATCCTATAGCTTCTCCATCACAGTGGGAGGTTGTAAACCTTTAGTTTTCTGTTTAGGAGAAATATATTCCTAGAGAGGTCAATCTGGGCTCTAACTCAGCCATACTTCTCTGTCAGCCCAGGGCTAGGTAGTAGTGGTAAGGGAAGACCCCAATGGGGACTTGGTTTTGGGCCAAAGTACTAGTCACCAGCATTACTATGACAGGAGTAGACTATACAGCTTCTAAAATCCCTTCCAGCTAAATGGATGACCCTCTGCTTCCATAGCTGAAGGGAATGGAATGGGGAGGCTGACCCAAGCTAGTCCAACTCCCTCATTTAACCAAAGAATAAACCTGGAGGAAACTGGACCAGCAAGGCCAAGTCAATGGCTCAAATTCACACTGGTGAAAAGTTGACAGAATTTAGATTTGAGCTCAGGTTCTCTGAGGCCAAATCCAATGCTATTTTCTCTCCATCTTGCAGCATACTTGGAATCTCTCAGGGATTACCCCTCTAATCACTCAAGTGATTCTATGTCTTGCTTTTTCCCCCCGCCCCTTATTTTTTACTATGAGCCAATTTCATCTCCTCAATCAGTCCTTTGAATGTAGTAGGTGCTAGTTAAATGTTTAGTTAGTCAGCTAACCCAGGTTTGAATTTTGGCTTTGTGACTTTGGGCAAGTCATTTAACCTCCCTAGGTATCAGTTCACTCCTCTGTAAAGTGCTCAATAAATGTTATTAAATTAAGAGAGTAAGGAGGGAAGAGGGAGGAGGAAATAAAGGAAGGAAGGGAGGGAGGGAAGGAAAGAGAAGAAAGGGAAAAAGAAGATAGCATGGAAAGAAAGAAGGAAGGGAGGGAAGACGGGAAGGAAGGAAGGAGAGAAGGGAGACAAAGGAGGAAGGGAGAGAAGAAGGGAGGGTCACCCTGGTGTAATTTTGCCTGTAAGAGAGTTTGTGAAAATCCTAATGGACTAAAGGTTTTCTCTAAGGCCTCAACCTATGCTTGAACATCACAATAAAACCTAGATTTCTACAGCTCTCATTTCTGAGTTGTAGTGAATATATTTTGGCAGCAGTTAGCCACCACATGCCCTCAGAGGAGAGATTTCTCCCCTCACACTAAGAGCCGTAGCCTCCACCATCAGCAGTAGCTACAAACCCCTGGGGAACCTAGTGGGGCACACTGTGGGGGAATGGGGGCTGGATTAGCTATCATAGCCCTGAGAGCCGTCTCCTGACAGGAGAAAAGGCTGTTGGCATTTCATTTTCATCCTGCAAAATTCGGATGAAGCCCCAGCACTCCTGATCTGTAAAGTTGGCTCCCTCCTTCCAGCTGGGATGTGAGCATAGAGTATGCTTAGCTAAGAAAACTAGCATGTTAAACTCTGGAGGAACTCACCTTTACCTGCCTCTGCCTGAAACAAATGATGAGCCTGGCTGACTGGTGATTACTCAAGGAGGGGGAGAAATGATAATTGGGGGGGAGAGCAGGAGCCAAGTCACTGCTCATGACTTATTCATGAACATGAGTTTTGCATTTGAATTGGACATTCTGGGAATCTCCAAATTGCATATGCAAATATCAAGATTCTTCCAACCTCTCACATCTCCAGTTTCAGGGACCTCTCAGTTACACAGTTTCTCTGCTGGGGTTTTCAGCCTCTGACTTGCTCTAATGTCCTTTCCCTGGTTCTTGATAAGTCTTTAAAGAGATTATGTGAATATAAAAAGCATATAATGACGGGCCACTAGTCTGACCTCAGACCAATCATTTTTCTCCAGACCTCAATCTCCTCACCTGTAAAATGGGAGGGTTGGACTAGATTACCTCTAGGAACCTTTCCAATTTTGAGTTTATGTAATTCTTGTAGTTCTGAATTTGCATTCTTTTCCCTTTGTGGATAAAATTCACAGGTATTCCTAGTCTTAAACAGAGAACAGTGGATTTAGTCAGAAGACTCTCTTGTCCTTCCTAGCTGTGTCTCTCACTACCTGTCTAGTCTTGGGTGAAGTCACTGCACTTTCTGGATCTTAGTTCCCCTTCTGTAAAATGAAGAAGTTGGACTGGGTGAATTTGTCGGTCTCTTCCAGCTTTACATTTTTGATCAGAGAAGAGGTTAATGCCTACCCATTAGAAATACAGATTGCATGAAAGCACTGATATAACCTATAGCAGACTATTTACTGCCTCAGGGAGCAAGGAGGGAGGGGGAGAGAGAGAATCTGAATGGTAAAATGTCAGAAAGCAATTGTCAAAAATGGTTTCCACCAGTAATTGAAAAAAAAATTAATTTAAAAAGTCTACCCATTAGCAGAAGAGGCAAATACCTACATGGGGTGGTTTGGAGGTTCATTAGAATGTTCCAGCGTTCAGCATATGTCGTTCCCCCCCTCAGCCCAGGCCTGCCTAAGGACCCCCAGATGGGGTCCTGCCAGGGCAGAGAAAGTGGGATTGTCCACTCTCCCCTTGTGCTATGTGTCTAAAACGCATGTTAAGATCCCGTTAGGGTCCTTCCCTGCATAGAGATGCTCACCTCCCAAGGAAGAAATAGTGAGATGCATTTGCAGGTCAAAAAAAGGTATCTCTGCATCTGGGTCTTCCAGGACAAAAACTAAACTGTGGCTTCCTTCTTGGATGGTTATGTATCTTGTTCCTGGGGCCCCCTAGCTCCCTCTAACAGCCCAGGAAGCTGCTCAAGGGCAGATCGCAGCTCTGTGCAATCCCCAGAGTCTCACCTTCGGACAGCAGCTTAAGTGGCTTATTTGGAGCCAGGATTCATCTTTGAGCAATGGGACCAGCTCCTTTCAAACAATCTCAGAATAGCAGAAACTCTAGGCTTCCCCATGCTCCTGGGAGCCAATGATCTCCAAGAGGTCTCTACTCCAACTCATTCCCCCCAGCATCTCTACTCCTCCAGGCCCTCCATCATCCCAGAAGCCTTTACATCCTCTGCTGCTGGCCCCCCTCCCCACCTCGGGCATCACTACTCTCCCTAGAGGCTACAGTCTCCAAGAGGTCTCTATTTATCCCATTCCCTCAGGCTCTATTCTCCCAAGGGTCTCTATATTTCTCCCTCCTCCGCCTGTGTCATCATCACTTCTGCAGTCTCTCCATTCTCTCAGGGGTCTCCCCTCTCTCCCAGGGGCCTCTACTCAACCAGGAATACATAGACAGGAGTTAGTCCTTAAGACTGACCCTGAATGGTTGTGGTTGATGTTAATAAATATTTATTGATTTGATTTGAGATGGGGAATGAGGAGGTACCAGCTAAACGGAGCACATATTTCCCTATGTTTCCCCTTATCCTCCTTTATAGTTGATTGAATGGATGATCTAGAAAACATAATTACAATTGGTTGCCTTGAAAAGTCAGAATAAGGTGAGGTAGTATGGTAGAATGGATAAAGGACTGGTTTTACAGGCAGAGCAATGTGGGTTCCAGTCTTGCCTCTGATCGCTTGTGGTCCTATGCAAGTCACTTAAAGCCTCAGCACCCTAAATGACTCTCTAGAATCCTATGCTCTGGTGGCGGAAGTTTCTTTCCCATGGCTACTTGTACCAGTGAAACCACAGGTCTCCTATTGCCTTCTTGTCTCCCCCAACTAAAAAACAAAACAAAACAACAAGGAGGCTGTCACAGAAATTCATTTTTGTTTTTGTTTTTGGAGGCGAGGAACCCACAGGAGCTGCACTCTTTAATAGAAACTAAGATCTATAATTTTTGATCCAGAGGTCCTATGGATGGTCACATGTCCCTAGGAGATCAGAGACAGAAAGGATCCACATACACTAAGATATTCATAATGGCACTTTTTTCTGTCCATCAGCAAAGAATTGGAAACAAAGCAGGGGCTCATCAGTTGGGGAATGGCCAGATGAATTGTGTGTGGTACATGATGCATTACAACAGTTTGCTGTGAAAAAATATAAAGATGTGGAATTCAGAGAAACATGGAAGACACACAGACTAACATAGGAGAACCAGGAACGCAATATCCACAATGATTACAACACTGTATACATAAGGAACTTTAAAAGCAAGTCAAAGGTTTCCTGATTACAAGGACCAATTTTGGCCCTGGGAAGAGGGCATGTGCGTCCCTCCTTTGTTGCAGAAGTGGGGAATTGTTAATGCAGAATGTTGAATACTCTGTCAGAAGTGGTGGTTGTATCTTGGTTTTATTTAAATGTTTTTCTTTGTTACAAGGTAAGGCTTAATGCGTGAGGATTATATTGGGAAATAACGTTAGGTAAAGGACAAAACCATCAATACAACTTAAATGTAAATGAAATAATTAAAATTTTTTTTATTTTTTTAAACCCTTACCTTCCATCTTGGAGTCAATACTGTGTATTGGCTCCAAGGCAGAAGAGTGTAAGGGCTAGACAATGGGGGTCAAGTGACTTGCCCAGGGTCACACAGCTGGGAAGTGTCTGAGGCCAGATTTGAACCTAGGATCTCCCATCTCTAGGTCTGGCTCTCAATCCACTGAGCTACCCAGATGCCCCCTAAATGAAATAATTTTTAAAAGAAAATAGTTAATGGAATATTATACTTTGGGAAGGAAATTGGTCCTAGAAAATGTAAATCACAAAATCCTACATTTGCAGATCATTTTTCTTTTTAGTAAATGGGCTCCTCATCAGTTTGTTTAAGTGTTCATTCATCCATCTGTCCTTCCATCCATGTGCTCATCCATTCATCCATCCAAGCATTTATTAAATGCTTACTTTATGGAAGGCCCTGCCCCTGTGTTGGCAAACCTATGGCATGCATGCTGGAGGGGGCTGCTCCTTTCCCCCTCTCTATGAGCACCTGAAGACATTTTTCTCATCACCCACTCCTCTTCCCAGAAGCCCAATGGGAGGGCTTCCTCCTTTCCCTGCCTGGGGTAAGGTGGGGAGTGGGGGGAAGGCTTACATGCAGCATAAGGGTTGTAGTTTGGGCACTCAGTCTCTAAAAGAGTCACCATCACTACATCCTAAGGGCTGGGGATACAAAACCGAAAACAATGCTTGGCCTTAAGGAGTTTATATGGAATTCCTCCAGTTTCAATGGAAAGGTTACAATTTGTGCCCAGATAGGTAAATAAAGATCATCTGAGGAATAAGAAACCAAAAAAAAAAAAAAACTGGGGCAGGAGGGATAGCTACTTAGAAAAGGTTTTACAAAAGAGATAGCTCTCAAAGAAAGGATTCTTGGAAGACGGGAAGTATGTCTGAGGCATGGGAAATAAATAGTCTATGTAGAAGTACTGTGTGGTTTCACAGTATCCATGGAAATTGGAAAAGGTGCAATATGAGACTTTGTAGCAACTTCTGCACCCTGGGAAGGAGTCCAGTTTCCTGTCTCTCCTGGGTTCAGCTCAGCTCACTCCTGTCCATCTTCTGTTGATAATGGACACTGGGGAGAAGATCACTGAAAGACTTTAGAGGTCACTGAGTCAAACCCCTTCCTTTTATAGATGGGAAAACTGAGTCTCAGAGAGCTAAAGTGACAGCACAATGCCAGGGCGCATAGTAGGTGCTTAATAAATTCCTGTTTTCTCCCTTCCTTCTAAAGACACAAAGCTATTAAGGGGCAGAGCTGAAATTCAAACTCACATTCTCTGATTTCAAAACCAGCACACTTTCTACCCTATCAGATTTCCCCCATGGATGATGTAGACTATTTTCTTTCCCCAATATACATCTTTCTGCTCTAAGCCCCTATATGTCCTGCAACAAACTCCTAAACAAGCTTGCCCAGGAGTACCAATGAGGCCATTATGCCCTGTGTCTCAACTGTATTGATCCTGTCTCCTTCCTGCTTCCCCAGATTTATTATTGACAATAGTTACAAAATGCCCAACATACCCCAAAGAGATAACAGGGAAAATATGTGTACAAAAATATTTATAGCTGTGCTTTTTGTGGTAGCAAAAAATTGGAAAATGAGGGGATGCCTTTCGATTAGGGAATGGCTGAACAAATTGTAGTATCTGATGGTGATGGAATACTATTGTGCTCAAAGGAATAGTAAACTGGAGGAATTCCCTGTGAACTGGAATAACCTCCAGGAATTGATGCAGAGTGAAAGGAGCAGAACCAGGTGGATGTTGTACACAGAGATGGATACATTATGGCGCGATTAAATGTAATGGACTTCGGTACTAGCAGCAATGCAATGATCCAGGACAATCCAGAAGAACTTAGGAGAAAGAATGCTATCTATATCCAGGGAAAGAACTGTGGGAGTAGAAAGGCAGAAGAAAAACATATGATTGATCACATGGTTCAACAGATATATGATTGGGGCAATCACTCTAGTGTAAATATTAATAATATGGAAATAGATCTTGATCAATGACACATGTAAAACCCAGTGGAATTGCTCGTTGGCTATGGGGGTGGGTGGGAGGAGGGGAAGGAAAGAACATGAATCATGTTATCATGGGAAATATTCTAATTTAATTAATTAAATCAACTTTTAAAAAATGCCAAAAAAAATAGATGAAACCATGACCTATTGGTAACTCTGCCGTTTAGGATCTGTCACAGAAATTGAGTCCACACCACAAGTAGATTTGCTAGAGTTCATTTTCGTTTATGGTCCTGTGTCCCTCCATCTAAGCCACACTGGCGGTGGTCTCTGTGCAGCAGATAGAAGTTGCCTTCTTTTGGGCCTGGAGTTTTTGGTACAAAAAGAAGGGGAAAAAAAAAGGAAAATCTTTTTGACATGCTTATAAATGCTGCTATTTAACCACCTGTCACTTTGCCTTAGAGTCCCATTAAATTCTTGACAGGAAAAAAAAGGAATTTGTCAACACATTACGTCACTCACTATACAAGAATTGGAACCTGTACTGTTGACAAGTGTGAGAGGCAAAGAGAGATTCCTGCTGGTTGCTACCTGGCTGCTGAGTGGTGGCAGAGAGATTAATAAAGACCTGAGCTGATAAAGCATTTCTGAGTCGCATGAGGATACCCAAAGAGGAGGATATAATGCCAGGGGCTAGGGGGAATGGGTAGAGTCCATCTTGGTACAGTGACATGTGCACAATTACATATCAAGAAAACTGATGTTCAAATCCTACCAGAGGCAAGGCATTTACCCACTAAAGCCTCAGTTTCTTCATCTATAAAATAGGGATAATACTTCCTATAGAGATAATCTCTGATGGCATTTTCCAAGGCTTAGATAGGATAATGGAAAGCATTTCAGTAGATTGAGAGCCAGGTCCAGAGACAGGAGATCCCGAGTTCAAATCTGGCCCTCAGACACATCCCAGCTGTGTGATCCTGGGCAAAGAAGGACCCATTGCCTCGCCCTTACCACCCTTCTGCCTTGGAACCAACACACAGTATTGATTCTCAGATGGAAGATAAGGATTTTTTGTAAAAAAAAGGTCAAGAGTGGTCCTTATTAGAACTCCTATGGCTCTGCATCCAGAGATGATGCTGATGCTAGCCCACCAATAAGCCTTTGGACCTGAGAGCTTGCACCTTGGACTTGTCTCTGGCTTTCTTGGAATCTGAGTCACCCAATTATCCACTTAGCAACCAGATGGTTCCTGGCTAAACTCGATATAATTTTGGAGGTAGGAGGTTTCAGGTATACCAGCTCTCTTCCTTCATTCTCACCCTTATCCCCAGTTTTCCTCCCTGATAGTGACCTGACTGCTTCCTTTCTCAGCCCTTGTGTTGTTTGAGCTGCAGAACATACATCTGTTCCTTTCCCTGACCTGGAATCTTCAGCCCAATAGCTGACCTCAAAGCTGGTTTCCTGTGTCTCCTCGTCTTCCTCATTGCCCTAAATTTTGGCTTCTTGCAGGAAGTTAATACAATACAGTACAGTATAGTATAATATAGTTGGCCTCAAACCAGACCATGTTTCATATCCACCCACTCTAGACATCTTGCCATCTTCCCTGTCTCCCTTTTATTCCCTGCCCTGAGAATATTACTTCTAAAAAGGATGAACCAGAGCTAAATGACCACCACCTGATTACTTCCTGTTGGATCTCCCTAACAAACTTCTTCCCAGCTACTACTCCTCTCTATGGAATTTTTTTCCTCTTAGAATGTAAGCTTCCTGAGGACAAGGATTGTCTCCCTTTTGTAAGAGCATCCTTAACACCTACCTAGTACATAAATGCTTTTTAGCCTTTCATTTGATGTGCTTGGATCTAGTGCAGCTGAGAGGTTCCTGACCGCCCCCCCCCAAATTCAGCTTCAGAATTCTCCTACCAAATCCCCATAACATTCTTCCCATCTATGGTGCTGCAACATAGAGTTGGCCTACCCATTTCAAATAGTCATCCTTTAAAAAAATGTTCAGAGCAGTTATTAAACAACAACAACAAAATAAATATCATATTCTACATTTTTAAAAGAGAATATTAAAAATGGACAACTAGATGATTCAGTGCTAGCCCTGGAGTCAAGAGGACCTGAGTTCAAATCTGGTCTCAGACACTTCCTAGCTGTATGACCCGGGGCATTTAACCCCATTTGCCTCAGTTTCCTCATCTATAAAATTGCACTGGAGAAGGAAATGGAAAACCTCTCTAGTATCTTTGCCAAGAAAACCCCAAATGGGGTCATGAAGAGTTGGACACAACTGAATTACAACAAAATAAATATCATATGTTTTTTAAGAATATCTATATCTAGGGGGCAGCTGGGTAGCTCAGTGGATTGAGAGCCAGGCCCATAGATGGGAGGTCCTGGGTTCAAATCTGGCCTCAGACACTTCCCAGCTGTGTGACCCTGGGCGAGTCACTTGACCCCCATTGCCTAGCCCTTACCACTCTTTTGCCTTGGAGCCAATACACAGTATTGACTCCAAGATGGAAGGTAAGGGTTAAAAAGATTAAAAAATAAAAAAGAAGAATATTTATATCTATATGGGTATAGAATTTGGGGTTTCAGTTTTAAAAAGATTACTACAAAAATGAATAATATGGAAATAGTATTTGAATGATATATTTTAAATATACCCAGTGAAATTGCTTATCAACTCCAGGAGTGGGGAGAGAAGAGGGAAAGGAGACAACAAGAATTATGTAACTTTTGAAAAAAATAATAAAATAAAATAAAATAATAAATGTATATCTAATGATTATGCCTGCGATTTCATCTTTTGATGAGGAATTCTCCCTACTTAGCCTACAGAATAGCTTATAGTTATAGAGAGGCAGCTCAAATTCAGCCTCAGATACTCACTTGCTATGTGACTCTGGGCAAGTCACTTAACCCTGATCTCCTTAATCTCCTGGTGAAGAAATACATATAAATGCATATTTAAACATTTTAGAATCATTGAAGAAGTTATGGTATATTAATAAGGGATAGGGAATGGATCTGCCACTTCATTGCTTTAGGGAGCTTCTGGAAAGGAAACTCCCTTTTCCAAATGTAAAGTCAGCACCTTCTCTCCAAGTGAGTCTTAGAGAAATTGCCTCAACTCCTGAAATGTTAAACCTCGCTCGGTGCCATGCAGCCAGCATGTCAGAGTGAAGACTTAAACCTAGTTCTTCCTAGTTGTAGGGCTGGTGCTCTCTCCACTGGTATGTTATGATAGGGAGACGATACACATGGAGAAAATACTGAGTCACAAGAAATAAGAAGAACCAGAAAATATATTCATATATTTGTGGGTGCCAGATGTGTTTAGGTATATAGGCATGATAAGCTGCCTCTACACACATGTACATATCAACACACATATTTACACGCGTGTTTAATGTGTGTAGTGGCACGGCTGATAAGAGAGTTGGTCTTGGAGTTAGGGAGACCTCTGACACTCCTGGTTGTGTGATAGTTGGCAACTCAAATAATTCCTCAATGTCTCCAGGCTATTTTCTCTTCAACTACTTGTTGCTTGATTAGTTGGCATTTTCTTAGCAAAGATATGGGAATGGTTTGCCATTTCTTTTCCCAGTGGTTTAAAGCAAATGAGGTTAGGTGACTTGCCCAGGGTCCCATTGCTAGTGTCTGAGTCCACATTCGAGCTGAGGTCTTCCTGACTCTGGGCTTTGCTCTCTAGCCACCTAGTCACCTAGCTTCTTCTCTCTAACACTATCAGCCAACCCAATAGGCAGTAGTAGGAAGAACTTCCCACCAAAAAAAAAAACCCACAGGTATAATAACTCTAGACATATACTGTTTATGTACACACACCCCCAGAAATCAAAGTCAAAGGTAGCAGCACTCGAGACAAACTTAAGAGACACAGAGCAAACACATTTTTTGCTTATCACTAATTTGTTTTGTTCTTTTTTAAGTGCTAAGGGTTTCTATAAGATTTTATTTCTTATTTTGTGCATAATGCATCCAGTTTTCATTTATGATAAAATTTGTAATTTTATAGTTAATATATGTCAAATATAAATAGATTTACATATATACAAATATAAGTTAAGCACGAGTCCCCAGAAGGGTCTGTAACTGGGCAGGACAGAGATTTCCTTCAGTCGATTCAGATTTCCACTTTGTGTCACTCACAGAATCATGGGTTTAGATTTGGAAGTCACAGGGAGTTGCTTGAGTCATATAGAATTTATTATGGAACTTACCCAGTCACACAAAAAGAGAATTTGAACCCAGGTCTTTCTGTCTCCAAACCCAGCACTTTATCCACTATTTCAAGCTATACATAGGATACATAGGAAATAATTAACAGAGGGAAGGCACTAGATTTAAGCGGGGTTGGAAAAAGCTTCCTGTAAAAGATGGGATTGTAGTTGGGACTTAATGGAAGTCAGAACTACAAACTACATTACAAATGAATATTTTCTCTTAAAATAGAGTTTATTAATGCTTTTGGTTTTTTCATACCACAGATTTTCATTCTACTGCTCCCCCCCAAAATAAGCAAAACCAGCCAACAGTGCCAATCACTTCTGATTTCATAAGTAACTGTAATACAGTCCCTGACCTTTCCACAGAGAAGGAGATATATTTCACAATCTGTCTTTTAAATTGAGTTCAATCACTGGATTAAAAAGAATAGACTTAGAGTTGGAAGGGACTTGAGAAACTATCCAGGCTCACCCTTTCATTTTATAGCTGAGGAAATCGAGGCTCAGAGAGGATAAGTGACTCACCCAGGATCACACAGTGTCTAAGGTGGGATTCAAATGAAGTCTTCCTGGATTCCCACACTATCCACTACACCACACTGCTGACTTCTATCCTTATGATAATTTACATTACTGTAGCCACTGAGTGTATTGTTCTAATTCTTATAATATTATAATATATTTAACAATTATTATTCAATATCAGTTTCCCTATGTATACTTTTTTCCCAGTATGTTTGCTTAGAAGAAAAAAAAAAGATTACTGTTAACTATAAAGTTCTGTTGGCTCTGCAAGGAGAGCTCAAGTCAGTTTGGGTGGATTCAAAGGTGGAGCTTGACCCATAGCCCAAATATAGCTGGTCTTTGGATGAGACAACATTTCATACTTTACTGTAGAATCTGGAGTAGAACCAGCCACTTGTCCTCCAAAGGGACCCATCAAGGGGCAGCAGGAAGACACTAGGAAAAAGAACTGCAGTCAGAAGACCTGGTGACTTTGATCAAATCCAGTAACGAGGCAAATTGCTTAGGATCATAGAACTGGTATATAAACTTGCAAGGGAATTTGGAGGCCATCTAAGTCATGTTGTGAGAGAGCTGGAGATAAAATCAGGGATAAGAAAGGGTGCTCCCTTCAAGTGTGACAGACATTAATTATCTTAAAAACAGGGAAATTTATTAAGTTGAATGCAAGTTGAATTATTGAGTTGATGCAGGGAAGATACTGCCTCCTAAAAGAGATGGATTTTGGATTCTTAAACCTTTTTGACAACAGGGACTTGGTGATCAGAGATGGGCTCATGGGGTGATGTTACTGCATGACCAGGGACGGGGTGATGTGGTGATGTGTTGTGCCTCAAAGATAGCAGGGGTGACTTGTGCAGTTCAGGGTTTGATTAGATATCTTAGACACAAATAGATGCTTATCAGAAAAGAACTGGGAGGCACCTATCTGTAGAGGCCAAAGGGGGTGTCATTCTCAGCTCAGTCACCTTCTTTTGGCACTGTAGGAATACAAAGGGAAAGGGCCTATGATTCCTCTGGGGTTTTGGGGTGTCCAAGAGAAGCCCTGAATCCCATGCCAGTCAAAGAATTCAAACCCAAGACTGCAGCCACAAACCTCTCCAGTGTGGTCAAACTAGATTAAAGTGCAGTTTCTAGCTTACTTAATGTGTTAATAAAAATTCATGTTGTTGGTATTAGCGTGTTTTCTTGGCAAACAAAGAATGGTTTCCCATTTCCTTCTCCAGTTCATTTTATAGATACAGAAATGGAGGCAAACAGGGGTAAGTGACTTGTCCACAGTCACATAATTAGTAAGTGACTGAGGCCAGATTTGAACTCAAGAAGATGAGTCTTTTTGACTCCAGGCCCAACACTTTATTCTCAGTACCACCTAGCAGCGAGTACTCCAAATCAATATGTGGCCTGTCCCACAGGAATGCTAATGTAAAACTTGGTGACCCCATTTCTATTTGAGTTTGACACCACTGATCTAGGCCAACTCCTTCATTTTATAGATAAGGAAATTGGAACCCAGAGATTGGATAAGTGACTTGCCCCAAGACAGGTAGACAATAAGTGGAAGGGCTTGTCGACCTTGAAAAACCCAGAACCACTAAAGAAGTTAAAAAGAACAAGTCTTTAATCAGGACAAGAGACAGAGGTCCAGATTCTGCCACCACACAGTCAAGTGCTTAATACCACACAGAGCCAAAGCTTTGGAACTCTGGGAACAGTGTCTCTAGGAAAACACACAGCCAAAGATGACTTTCCAAAGAGCAATAGGACTTGGGGGTCTTATATACCTTTTGGGGGAATAAAGGACAGGAAGCTCTTATGATTTATTAGCTTTACAAAGGACACTAGGAAATGAGTCCCCAAGGAGCCAGGTGCTAGTCCACCTGGGAGGAGATCTCCAATACAACTGGGGAAACTTCTAAAACAAAAAGGGTGATTGAGGTTTTGAGCATTTCTATCACTCCTATTCAGGATATTTAATGAATGCTCAGAGGTCCATTGTTCAGTCTAAGATCAGGTCAGTCTGGAAGTCTCAAAGGACAGGTGCAAACTTGAGGTTCCAAAAACACAGTAGATAGGTTGGAATTCAAATTTGGTTCTCTAGTTCATAGCCTTAGAACTGGAACAGATCTTAGACATTAGCCATCCTGATTCTCTGATTTTATAGATCGGGAAAAGGAGGAGGAGAGAGGCAGGTGACTCCATTGGTCAGTAACTCAATCAGGATTTGTACACTAGTCCTCAAATTCCAAATCCAACCTTCTTCCCACACCATCCCTACAGTTTCAACTCTAAACTGTTTCCTTTCTGGGCCTTCACTTCTTCATCTTTATTTTTTTCTTTTTTTAAAACCCTTAATTTCTGTGTATTGGTTCATAGGTGGAAGAGTGGTAAGGGTGGGCAATGGGGGTCAAGTGACTTGCCCAGGGTCACACAGCTGGGAAGTGTCTGAGGCTGGATTTGAACCTAGGACCTCCCGTCTCTAGGCCTGGCTCTCAATCCACTGAGCTACCCAGCTGCCCCCATTTCTTCATCTTTAAAGAGAGATTTGAATTACATTGTCTCTAATGTCTCTTCTAGCTCTAAGTCTTAGGATTCTACATTGGTCCCTCAAATGTTTGTAGCGTACAATGGAAAGTGTGCCGGCTTTGGAATTTGAAGACTTGGATTCAAATTCCAGCTCTGACCCCAATTCCACAGGCAGGGCCTTGGACGAGCCACTTCCTCTCAGTTTCCTCATCTGTAATTTGAGGGGATGCGTAAGACTCTGTGACCTTCAGGGTCTCCTTCCAAGCCTAATCCCCCATCCAGTCCCTTCCCAGACTCCCGCGCTCCATTTTGGAAGGGGCAGCCTACCTTCCCTCTCCCCACAGCAAAAATAACTCAGTGCCCCAGTTGAAATTGTAAGGGCAGGTCTGCTCCCTCCACGTTAAACTTGAAATGTTAATAAAGTTTAGGAGATTCAATTAAGATTGCTTAACTAGGCCCTCCCCGAATGTCCACATCACAATAGCAGTTTTCCATTACAAGAGCAAAGGCAGGACGATCAAGGGCTCCGTCCTCCCCCTAAATGCCGAGAAGAAACTTCAGTTCAAAGCCGCTAACAATAGGCAGCTCATTTTCCCAGCATTAGCGGGGAAGCATTATTAAAGGCACAGGCAATCCTAGAGCATGCTCCGGGCCCAGCCTGCCAAGGGGGAAGTGTGTTTCCTTTGTGTGGATTGGCTGAATAGGATGTCCCAATGCCCAGCCCTGCGCTCTCCACGTAACAAAAGGCGCCTTTGTCACCCCGCGAGGAGCCGGAGTGAAGGTTGCCACAGCAACTTGATTCTGCAGACTTAATGCGCTATTGAAATTTCAGATGTGAATTTCGCATTTTAATAAATTGAAGTTTCTTTGCATAAGAGTCTCCCTCCCCCCCCCCCCTTGTTTTAAAAGAACAAGCTGAAGGACGAAGGAGGGAGAAATAATACGGGGCGGGAGCAGGGACACAACCTCGGCAGCGGGTACCTGCGCCCGCCCGGGTGAACGAGGAGACTCCAGGAAACACCTGTTCCAGGAGCAGCCTCTCCCCGCCCAGCTCGCTGGAGGGTGGGGCTCCGCCTCCCACTCCCGAGGAGATCGGAAAAGGTCACCGCTCCCAGCCAGCCCCTGGGAAGTTAATGATTTCCTTAGGTTCTTTAGTCCCTGGAGCCCAGCCGGGAGGAAGCAGCCTAAAGTTTTTAAACTCCACTAAAAGGACTTTGCGTGGAGTGTGATGGCACCCAAGGCCTCTGCTGCTCCCGTGCTCTCAGCTGGGAGGGAGGGGGGTCACAGAGGGGCCCAGGCTTGCCGGAATGAGAAGATACAGTCTGGAAACTCGGTCTCAGATGATTTCTCTTGGCCTCAGATTCCTCATCTGGAAAATGAGGGGGTCGGGGTATGTGGCCTCTAGGTTCCTTTCCTCCTCTAAATCTATGATCTATTATATTAGAATCTAGATCAAGATTATAATGTCCTCCAATTCAGAGTCTGGTTTGGTTTTTTGGGGGGGATCCCCAAGTCAAGAGTGGGTGCTTAATAAATGTTTGTCCACAGATTGATCCTGTGATTCTCATCGACCATACCTTAATCATGCTTTAATCGATTAATTAATCAATCAACAACAAGCATTTATTAAGTTCTGGATTTGGGGTCATGAAAGTCCAGGGTTCAAATCCCATCTCAGATCCTGACCAGCTGTGTGACCTTGGACAAGTCACTTAATTTCTTAGACTCAGTTTCCTTATTTATAAAATGAAGGAGTTGGACGACATGGCCTACAGAAACCCTATCAGCAACTTGGTACATAGTAATCACATAATAAAATGCTTGTTAAGTGACCACATTTATGATCCTGAATACCTATTTTGAGCCACCCCATGTGCTAAATGTTGGGGGATACAAAATCAAAAGAGAAACAATTTCTGTTCTCAAGGAAATGACTTTCTATTGACATGGCAGTAGCAGTTGGGGAAGGGAAGCAACATGTACATAAATAATCAGATTTAATATATATAGAAAATAAAAGCAAAGTTATAATGGAGTGCTTACATCTTGGGAAGTCAGGAAAGGAAGGTCTCTTGAAGGAGGCGTTAGAGCTAAGCCTTACAGGGAGCTGGGGGTTCAAAGAGGCAGTAATGGAGAGGAAGGGCAGCTGCCTGAGCAAAGTCTTACAATTAATCACAACCTCTTTTGGCCTCATTTTCCTCATCTGGAAAATGAAAGGATTGGACCTGTCAGCTCTAAATCTGTAACCTATGACTTTCTTTCCATTCTAAACTTTTTGCTCATTGTAACACAGCCAGATCTCGACTGACCTCCAAGGCCATTGCTTTTCCCACTCTATCAGACTAGACAGTTTCTAAGGGTCCTTTTACCAGCTCTAGCAGTCTATCATCCTATATAAAGGAAAATACAGGCGATAAGAAAATTATTAGCTATTCAAATGGAATTACAATCTTAGTGGGATAGATATTCCTTCTAATAAGCAAATTACAACCTATTCATTCTTATCTTGGTGAACTCACCCAAGTTTCATGTCCCATTTCCCTTTCCTTTCTTTTAGAGGTTCATTTTCTAACCTTAAAACTTAAAGGTGATAGGAGTGGGCCTCATGTGTATCGTAAGGCTCTGTGTATGGCCAGGATGCTGTCTTTGGGTGACTGGAAAGGAGTCAGGATAAATATCTACCCTCCTCTCCCCCCACCTTTCTCCGAGGAAGACTTTCATTCCTGCCATGAAAGGAAGCAGGAGGTTGGGACCACCACTCTGCTTTCCTCTGAGAAATGGGGTACTGGTCTAGAAAGAGATCTTTTTGTTCCCTGAAATATTATTTGTCTAGGGGATATGATTAGGTTTACACTAGCTTTTGATCACTTTGTCATTTGAGAGGGAGAAGAAAGGCTCCACACTCTATCTCCAAGACTTGATTCCTTTCCCACCAAATATCAGTTCCACAACAAACCCATATAACGAATAGGAAAGATGCCCATTTATCCAAATCATAGCAAAATAGAAATCAGAGAGGAAATACGAGTAAATACAGACTAAGGCACTATCTCATTGAGAGAAAGATAACTTGGCTCAATCAAGAGAGTATCCTGGATGTCACCCAAGGGGAAACTCCCAGAAGTCTCTAAAGTAGCAACCTAGGAGTAGAAACATAATGGACACTATCAGCTCTACTCATGTCTTCCCAGAATCTTTTTCTTCAGCAGTCTGAAGTGGAGTTGGCCTCTTCCATCTTCTCTCTTAAAGCTGGAAGCCAAGATCTCTTGAATAAGATCCTGTATGAAGACTCCCCAAAGGAGACTGCTTTGAGAATTGAAACTCTCATCTCTCAGTGACTCCAACTTCCCCTCATATAAGGCAGGGCCCTCATCCTCATCAATAATAAGAGAGTCCCATATCAATGGACTTTGGGACAAAAGTTTATATATTTATATACATATTTTTATATATGCATGTCTCTTATGCATAAACCACAATTATAGAGATTCTTTGGAAGATGGAAAAAAGAGAACCTTGTCCAACTACCCACTCATCTTTATGATTAATTAAGGCATAGCCTAGGGAGATGTATGGCGCACTAAAGATGTATATGACCATCATGGAAAAGTTCCAGCAGAGTCCAAAGCAAAGATGGATCTCCAATAGACTGGGATATACTCCAGATATTCTTTGTTTGAGAATGATATTTGCTGATTGCATTGCAGATCCTAGATGAGATACATAATCACTCAAAAGAGTTTGACTTTTTGTCTAATCATCCATAGAAGAAAAACTGAAAGGTTGAAAAATATCTATTGTCGAAACTCTGAGATGCAATTGAATAGACAACAGAGCTCATCCATCAGCATAGACATCTTGTACATATGCTGCAAAAGGGTCAGTGAATTAGGTACAACATTGAGCAGAATAAGGAGAACAATAAACTGAGTAGCTTTGGGAATTGTCAAATGTTTTGTTACTGTTTTATTTGTTTGTTTTTAATGACTCCAAACTTCTCCTTAAAACCAAGACTTGTCTTACTGTGATAACATTCTTCTGGTTTTGTCTTATGACCAAGGGAAATGGAACTCTATAGTCTCCAAAAAAAGGAAACTGAAGCTTACCCAATGGGCAATAGAAAGGTGAGGGTAGATGTGAGGATGCTGGGACATATCATAGAGAAGGGATTGCAGAAGGGAAGTAATATAAAGGATTTCATCGAAGAAATGTGTGTATGAAATAAAAAGAAGATGGATTGGCTAGCTGGCCACACGGGATCCATTGGCATCTTCTTTTTCAATTAAGTTTATATATATATATATGATTTTTACATTCTCATAGTTTCCTCTAGTATCTCTGTACCTCCCAGAAAACAATCCATATCATAATACTTTTTAAAGATAAAAGAAAAAGATAAAAATCATCATAACTAATTAATATATCAAAAATGTCTAAAAACCATGTGGAAAGTACCACACTCATGATCCTCTGCAAAGGAGTGGGATAGGAATGTCCTATTTTGAGCTGGTTGCACTTTGCAATTTTATGGTATTCATTTATCTTTTTCTCTAAGTTTTAAAAGACATTATTTATTTGTTTGTTACATTAAAGTTCTCAAATATCTCCCACTATCCCTGCCCGCCCTGCCCTAGAGAGGGCATCATTTGACCAAAAAATAGTATATTTATATAAAACTATATCATGCTTGTTTCTGCTTCTTGGTTCTTTCTCTGGAGGTGGACATACACAAATCATTCTTCAAACAATATTTCTGTCTTTATATATGATATCCTCTTGGTTCTGCTTATTTCACTCCTTAAATTCATGTAGCATTCATTCACTTTTGCTATTCTCCAGTGTCCTTCTTTCCATCTACATTGTTGTGGTTGTTATATATCTCGTTTTCTTGACTCTGCTTACTTCACTCTGCATCAGTTTATGTAGAAAGATCTTTCCATCCTTCTTTGTTTTCATCACCTTCATCATTTCTTATAACATAGTCATATTCCACTAAATTCATGTATCATGATGTGTTTCTTTTTTTTGTTTGTTTGTTTTTTATCCTGGGACTCCATTCTAGGAGCATAGGGCCACAACCAGTAGGCAATGGGTCGCTCAGGGTCACCCAGCTGGGAAGTGTCTGAGCCCGGATTTGAACGTAGGACCTTTCATCTCCAGGCCTGGCTCTCAATCCACTGAGCTAGCCCAGCTGCCCCTACTTTAGGTTGCAGTTTCTTTAGCAGATGTAGTTTTTACAGGGTGGGGTTGCTAGCCCCACACCCAACCCTCCTCCTTTTTCATCCGGGCTAACACATGTAAAACGATGTGTTTAATCATTCCTTACTTGATGGGCATCTCAATTATTTCCAGTTATTTGCTATCACAAAAAGTGTCCCTATCAATATTTGGTGTCTATAGGGACTTTCTTTGTCACTGACATCCTACTGATGTCAAGAGAAAGCAAGGAAGTCACATTGGGGCTGATCATGTGATACACTTCTCGGAGGACACAGACAGATCTGCATCATCAGAAGGAATATCTATATTACCAAAGTCACAGATCCCCTTGAACATTCGAATATTTTCTTCTCTTCCAACTTCTGAAAATGATTAACTTAGGATAGATGGTAGGCAGAGTTGGCAGGAACCTTTGAAACCATCCAGGATGGTGTAACGGAAAAGACATTGTTCTTAGAGTTAGTTAAGGTCTGGGTTGGTCTTCTATTAACACTTACCAGCTATGATAACATAGGTGAGAAATTTAAGCTCTCAGCCTCAGTTTCTTTCTCTGTAAGGAGAGGATAGTAAGAGCGGTAGAACCTAGCTAACAGTGTAAATATATGCAAGACTGTAAGGGAAGTGCTTTGGAAACCTGAAGGTGCAATATCAATCATACAGATCGTGAAGATGAAGTTTAGATAGGGGAGAAGAACCTTTTCTTGGCCTTACTATGAATGAGTGGCAGAGGCAGGACTAAACTCTGAGTCTCCTCTTGTCCATCCTTTGTAACTCTTATCTATGTCCTTCCAATATGCTAGTGACCTCCTTGATTTCTTTTGACATCCAAAGGATACCAGTGAAGAAGAAAGACCCACATGAACATCAGAATATTTGTAACCACTTTTTCTGATAGCAAAGAACTGGAAATAAAGGAAATGCTCACTGAGTGGGGAATAGCTAACCATTGTGGTAGATGAAAGAAATAGAATAGGACTTGATCCTCCTGACTCTTAGCCTAACCTTTTCTACCATATCACACTAGGTCCACTATGTACTCTCTGGACCTTAGAATGAGGCATTATTAGGCCAGAGATAGCATGGTATAATGAGGGAAACATCAAAAGGAAACCTGGAGGTATATCATTTCAAATCATAGCTTTGACATTGGCCACCTATGTGACCCTGAGCAACTCAATATTGCTTTCTGAACCTCAGATTTCTTATCTGCCAAATGAAGATAATAATACTTGTTCTACCTGCACCATAGGGGTATTGGTAGGAAAGTGATTTTTAAACTCCAAAACACCACAGAAATGTGAGCCATCTGGTATATCAGGAGAGTCTAAAGATCCCTGGGCTCTCAGCTCTGGCTACTCAGCGGTAACGGTTGTCAATGTTGGCCAAGGTGTATTTAAAAAAATTAAATTGTATTTTTCCATTTATCAGGCATTTTTCCTGTCCTCTTAATTCCTCTACTACTAAAAAAAAAAGAGAGAAAAAGAAAATCCTTGAAAAAAATATGCATAGTTGATCAAAATTAATTCCCAAATTGGTCATTCTAAAAATATGTACCTTGTTCTACATATTTAGTCCATCACCTATTTAATCAGGAGATGGGTAGCATTCTGTACTTTCCTCTGGAATCCCGGTTGATCATTGTGTTGATGAGAGTTCTTTAAAATGTTTGTTATTATAAACCCTTACCTTCTTAGTATTAATTCTAAGACAGAAGAGTGGTAAGGGCTACGCCAGTGATGGGCAACCTTTTGAGCTTGGTGTGTCAAAATTCGCCAAAAAACTGAGCATAACTCGGGTGGTGTGTCACTTCGAGAAAAAAAACCATAATTTTGCAATATTTATATTTTAAATAACAAAAATATATAATTATAATATATAACTATATTTAACAAACCAAAATAAGTAAATTAATATAGGTAGAATTGTCATCTATAGTTCACAGAGTGTCTACACTACACTACAGCAAATGTTTCATCCTTGGCATGGAGCCCTATACTTCTCTGTATGCAGCCGCATGTCATCGAAAATGGCTACATGTGTCAGTGTTGACATGCATGTCATAGGTTTGCCATCACCGGGCTAGGCAATGGCAATAAGTTGACTTTCCCATGGTCACACAGCTAGAAAATATCTGAGCTCAGATTTGAACCCAGGTCCTCCAAGTCTAGGCCTGGTGCTCTACCTATACTGCCCTTTCTCTTATTCCTTTTACCCTCCCTTCCAACTTTTCACTTTTAGTCAGTCTCTCCACTTTCTCCTCCCTAATGTTACTCCCCTTCCTATCCCCTCCCTTCTTATTATTCCCCTCTTACTATAGTGTCTTTTAAATGACCCCCCACAACTTCTCCCTCCCTTGTATCACTCCTGTCCCCACCAGCCCATTTATTACCCTTCTACTTCTCTACAGGGCATAATACAATTCTCTGCCCCAATGGATCTGACTGTTCTTCTCTCTCTGAGCCAATTTCAATGAGCATAAGATTTAAGTATTACCTGTTGCCAACCTATTCCACCCTACCATTGTACTGGTCTTCTCCCCTCCCCCATACTTCTTTATGAAATACATATTTACCCCATTTTTTCTCTTTTCCCATTTCTCTTAGAATTATACTTTTTTACCCCTAGTTTTAGATATATATTTTTTGACATATCATCCTATACAGTTTGTCACTGTACCCTCTAAGTATACTTCTTCTAGCTACCTCAATGATAATAACAAATTTTAAGAGTTAACAATATCTTTTCATATAGGAATACAAATCACTTGAACTTATTAGGTCCCTTAAAATTTTTTTTTCCCTTTCTTAATTACCTTTTGGTGATTCTCTTTGAATACTGTATTTGAGCATCAAATTTTCTGTCTGGTCTTTTCTTCAGGAATGATTGGAAATCTTTTATTTTATTAAATGACCATACTTTCCCCTGCAAGAATAGAATCAATTTTGTTGAGTAGTTGGTTCTTGGTGGTAGACCCAGTTCCCTCATTTCCCAGAATATCATATTCCATGCTTTCCAGTCCTTCAGTGTGGGTGCAGCCAGGTCCTGTGTAATCCTGACTGTGGCTCCATGATATCCGAATTGTTTCTTTTTAGCAGTTTGTAGTATCTTCTCCTGGGTCTGGAAGTTCTTGAACTTGGCTATAACCTTCCAAGGTGTTGTCAATTGGGGATTTACTGCAGGAAGTGATCTGTGGATTCTTTCAATCTCTATTTTACCCTCTTGTTCAAGAATATCAGAGCAGTTTTCTTGCATAATTTCCTGTAGAATGATGTCCAGGCTCTTTCTTTTGTAATGATTTTCCAGTAGTCCAATAATTCTTAAATTGTCTCTCCTAGATCTATTTTCCATGTCTGTTGTTTTATCAATGAGGTGTTTTTATATTTTCCTCAATTTTTTCATTCTTTTGATTTTGTTTTATAGACTCTTGTTGCCTTGTGAAGTCATTTGCTTCTAGTTGTTTGATTCTAATTTTTAAAGACTGAATTTCATCCCTGGCTTTTTGATTCTCCTTTTCCTTTTGGCCTGTTTTTCTTTGTAGGTCATCTCTCACTTTCTTTGCCTCATTTTCAAGCTGGCCAATTCTGGATTTAAAGACACTATTTTCTTGTTTTAGTTCATGTGCCTTTGTTTCCAGATGACCTATTTTGCTTTTTAAGTTCTTTTCCCAATTTTCTTCAGCCTCAGTTGATTTTTCAATTGTGTTTTGAGTTCTTCCAAAGCCTGAATCCAATTTGCTGGAGTTCCTGAGATTTTGCTTGGTGTTCCTTGGTTCTCCTCTGTTCCATTTGTTCTTTGTTCATTACCTGAATAGAAGCTGTTGATTGTAATTTCTTTTTTCTTTTTCTGTTGTTTACTCATATTTTTTTTCCTTCTTTCCCCCTTCTTATTGCCTGTACTCTTGCTCCTCTGTTTATTTGCTAGATCTGTGTTTGGGCTTTTCTGCCATGAGGGGGCTTCTTCTCTGCTCTGCTGACTAACTGGATTAGGCTGATGGAGCTGACCTGTTGTATTAATGTCCTCTGAGACCAGATCTTCCCCAGCTTCCAGCAGAGGCTGAAGGTGATAGTGAATGTGAGGAAACTAAAGGTAGTTACCAGTGTCTTCCTTTCTTCCTTTCTGCCAGCTGCCTCCCTGCCAGCTGCCCTGTCAAAGACCTGAGCTTCCCATGGTGGTACCAAGGTACTCTGTCACGGTTGCAGTCTTTGCCCTGGGATCCCAGGCAGCTGGATTCTTACAGTGGGTCTCAGCACAGTAGGTGGGGGAGGGGAGTTGGAGATTGAGACTTTCTGCCCTCTAAAGGCTTCTTCTCTGTACTATTAATAGACTGGACTAAACGAGTTGAGCTGATCTACAGAACTGAGTGTGCCCTGAGACCAAAACTTCCAGAGGCAAAGGCCCAAGATGGAGGAGTGGTGGCTGAAGGCTACAACCAGGCTGCCCCCCTCTCTGCTCCTCTCCTCCAGCTGTCTCCCTGCCAGTTATGATCAGAGCCCTGATCCTCAAGTAGCTCTGGTAGCAAGGCACTGCTTCTGGGCTGGAACCCTCACCCCAAGATCCCAGAAACTTCCCAAATCTCAGCACAGTAGGTGGAGGAAGGGTCCTGGGACCTTCTTTCTTTTCCTTAAACCACAGAATTCAACCTTCTCTGCATACTTTTTAAGTTGAATCAAGCAGGAGGGACCCCTGGCTCTGTCCTATTATTGGGTTTGGTTTTGTGTCCCCCTCAAAACACTTTGTTTTTGATTGGCATGGAAGGGTTTTCATAGAGGAATCACTTTTGCTGCTTCTAAGCTGCCATCTTGACTCTGCCCTCCTAGCTGCCCCATGATGAAAGTTCTAAAGCCTTCCAAAATTGTCTTTTTTTAAGTTATAGTATAAATGGTTCCCTTTGTTCTGTTCATTTCACTCTGCATCAGTCATACAAGTCTCAGTCTTTTCTAAAACTGTCTCCTTTTTCTTTCCCCTTACCTTCTGTCTTAGAATCAATACTGTTTATTTTTTCTAAGGCAGAAGAAGTAAGGGCTAGGAAATGGGGGTTAAATGACTTTCCCAGAGTCACACAGATAGGAAGTTTCTGAGGTCAGATTTGAACCTGGGACTTCCTGTCTCTGGACCTGGCTCTCAATCGACTGAGCCACTTAGCTACCCTCTCCATCATTTCTTGTATAACATTTGCTGTCTATTACATTCATATACCATAATTTATTTGGCCATTTCCCAATTGATGAATAACCCTTTACTTCCCAGTTCTTCACTACCACAAAAAGAGCTACCATAAATAGTTTGTGCACATAGGCCCTTTTTCTCTGTCTCTGATCTCTTTGAGGTACAGGTATTAGTGTAGAAAATATTTTAGAAATTAAAGGAATACATTAATATTAATATAGTTGAGAAAGTATTTTTGAAACAAGATAGTTGAGAAAATATTTTAGAAATTAAAGTTGAGATAAATAAAAATTTGGCCTACATTTCAACTTTGAAATTTAAATTTTATCTGGAAACTCAAATTTAAATGTCAAAATTAAAAAAACCCTGAGATCCTATTCAATCCTACAAGGTAGAATATCATTTTCCATATAGATGTTCTTGTTAATTATATTAAATATATAATACCTACAGATTAGATTGAACTCTTTACTTAAAGAATAGATTCTTTTTTTAAACATTTAATAATATTTATTTTTTTAGAAAAGTTAACATGATTACATGGTTCATGTTCTTATTTTCCCCTTCACCCCCAGACCTCTCCCTCCCATGGCCAATGTGCATTTCCACTGGTTTTAACATGTGTCATTGATTAAGACCTATTTCCAAATTATTGATAGTTGCATTGGTGTGGTAGTTTCAAGTCTGCATCCCCCATTATTGTCCGTCTCAACTCATGTGTTCAAGCAGTTGCTTTTCTTTTGTGTTTCCACTCCTGCAAGAATGGATTCTTATTGTGAACTACAAGTTATAAACAGGGAACAAGAAACTAATAAACCTAGAATTCTGGATGCTGAAATTCAGACCAGTGCTGGTAATAAGGATGCAGATAGGCCCTCAAGGATGAAATCCATCAACAAAGTTTAATAATAGTCATCCTTTAGACTCCTTATTAAGACTCGAGGTTTCTCTAACCAAGCTCATGTCAATTTTAAGTCCAAGATTTCTCCTCTGAGTTGTTATAATTAATAACCCAGCACAGGGTTTCTCATACTACTATTAACTTGAGATCCAGCATTTACTATAACCTTTGAGATTCCTCCTGAAAGCAATTTGACTTCTTTCATCTGTGCTGTTATACATCTCAGGAAAAAGAGGAAGTGACTCTATTATTACTTTTGCTAAGACAAGGCCCATTCTAGCATTATCTTAGGAATTGGAAACTCCCTGGAAAAATTATTTATTTGTGCTTCTCTTTTCCCCCAGACTTGTTTGACACTTGTGGAATAACTTATCCGACCCCAACTGTGACCATAAAAATCATAGAAAGGGTTCGAATGGCATTAGATTTTGAACACTTATTCCTAACCTAGGGATCACTGCTGAATTTATCATCTGAACTCGAGGGATTTGCACAAAATACAGCAGCCACTGATTTACATGCATTTAGTGCTAGCTTCAGGATCAATTCTTGCTCATAAGGTTATGGAATGAGCCTATGCTATAATTATTCAATCATATTGGTCATATACATATATATGCATATATATGTAGTTATAATTATCATTAATTATATTGGAACATTACAGCATCTATTGAATGATACTTTGCTAATGGCAAAACACACACATGTAACAAAAGGAACTTCTTCTTGGTGGGACTCATCCACCTGTTTTCCTGGATAGCCTCATGGTTTAACGGTGGAGGCCTAATTTAATTCATCCTTAATTGGGTCCTGATTATTCTTGGCCTTCTTATTCTAGTTAAGATAATTATAAAATGCTATGCTAATTGATTATTTAAGTATTAATATGTGTCTAAGCATTATATAGACCTTCCTCAGCTATATTCTCAGGTGTGAACTCTTTCAAGATACTCCTAGTCTTTTTTATCCTATTCCACTTCTTTTAGCAATGCCCTCTGCAGGAATACACCTATAACCAGTTCCTCATGACCTTTCTGAGGAATATTTACTGTGTTATTGGGATCCTAATCTAATATTGGTGGAATTCCTCTCATCCACCCTACATGGACTTTGTCCTTTCCTTTAGAGACACTAACAAGGACTGAGTCTGTGGTCTTTCTCGAGACAGAGCATCACCCTATGGAGATGGTGCCTTCTGATCCTGCATCCACAGATCCTGCCCCTACTGGCTCTATACCCTCTTGAACATTGGACGTGATTCTACCTTCTCACGAACTATTTCAACATCAGCTACCTAATGGTTTTGTTGTCACTATAGCTATCTCTATGTTAACGTGTGGTATATATAATAGGCCTAGAACTAGGGTTGAGGTACCATGGGGTAATTCTTGCTATGTCTCCTATAGGAGGTCTATATTAACTGTCAGGTCTGGACATAGTCTTACTAGGACCCAAGTAGAACCACGAGAACATACCACCATTTAATCTCTTTTTTACTTGCCACGATTATTATTTTCAAAGATGTGCTGCAGCAGGTATACAGGTAGATGCCCGTACCTTGGCACAGCAGAGAAGAGTCTATGGTCCTCCTTGTTTGCAGGGCTTTTGCCCATTCTTTTCTGGAACATTGCAGCAACCTTTATGAGCTTTTTTGACATTATCACAACCTTAATTAACCTTTTGGAGTATACATCTTCACATCTGTTTTATAGAATGTTTAATTTTCTCTTACCTATTATCACTTACACAAATATTAACAGGTTATCCACCCACATGGCACCTCCAGTCCCAGCTCCAGATACTTTAGTCCTGGTGGCATATTTTATGAGTTACAAGCTAAAGCAGAAAGGCTATGATTGTGAAACACACCCAGGGGAGAGCACTACATCTAACCCCCTGCATCAGGCTCTGCATGCTGCTGGAGATGAATTTGAATCCCTTTTTTCAACTGGGGTTGTTGGGTGGGATTCTTTTTTTTTCCTTTGGAGCAACACTTGGTATCTACAGTGTTAACAAAAAGATGGAGCCACTAGTAGAACAGGTAGAGGACTGGATGGTGACCTACCCAGAGACTAAACTAGTAGCCTGGATTCACAACAATGAAGGATGGGCTAAATTTATTACCCTGGAGGAAACAAAGCACCTGCAAGAAGTACTCAGAGACTCTAGTGACTGTGGGGGATTACATTCCTAGTCACACTACTATGTGACCCTGCCAAATATTTTCATTCTCATGTTTTCTTTCAACTCTGCCCACACATTATAGAGGTATGTATTAGTACTTTCTTGTATTAGAAGTTAAGGTAACTACAATGTCCCTATGTTAATATAAGTGTACCCACTCACAAATTAATTGATTATGTCGAAACATCGGCGTTGTCCCCTAGACTATAAATGATCCAATAGAAAGATGTGAGCATTTTTCTATTGGATCAGAGGAAGGATGATGTGAATGTGAAAACTCCCTACCCCTTTTATGATTATAATAGTATTGGCCTTTACAATTATTTTTATAACACAATCATTAATTCTTTGAGTTAAAAGTCAAACGATATAGTTTGCTTCATGTGGATTATAAACATTAACTAAAAAAATCAAATCTTGCTTACATCTTGACCTCAAGCCTGTAACCCAGGAGTTTTCATGTAGCCTGCCACACCCCTCTTTTTAGTATAATAAGGTCGTTGGTCAGGGAGTAAAGGACTACTCTTTTTTGTATAACAAGATAGACAGGCACCCAACTGCTGACTCATAATAATCATCAGCAGAAAAACAACTAGCCCCTAACCCCTTATTGCAGAGGTCTTGGAAAGGTCAGCTATACTAATAGACATAAGTTGCCACCCATAGTGTTTTTTTTTACACTTTCTAGCTTAATCAGCACTTGTGTCATTAATGTGGTGATTGTATTTTCTGTCACTGTCTCATCAGATCTTTTTCGGCATAAAAAAGGCTATCTCCTAAGGCTCGGGGTCTCTGGTCCTGATCTGGACCAGGGTCCAGCTTTTTTGGGAGTTTGGCCCCTCTCCATAAATCTATTTAGCTTGGAGTATTTTGCATTGGTGTGATAAATTTTTTCCACACAGACCCAGTAATGTTATCATTGATACAAAGGGTACACACAATTTAGTTACTTTTTAAGCATAGTTCCAAATTGCTTTCCAGAATGACTATACCAGTTCATAGCTTTACCATGTTCATCAGGGTGCCTGGCTTTCCTATACCTCCTTCGACATTTGTCATTTTCTTTTTCTGTCAGTTTTTCTGATTGGATGGGTATAAGGTGCAATTTCAGAGCTGATTTAATTTGCACTTTTCTAATTATTTGTGATTTGGAACATTTTTTCTAATGGTTTAACTTGGATTTCTTCCATTGAGAATATCCTTTGACCATTTATCAATGGTAAATGGCTCTTCTTTTTATAAATTTGAATTTGTTCCTTAATTAGGCTGGAGATGAACCTTTATCAGAAGATCTTGATGCAAAGAAACTGTTTCCTTTCTAATTTTAGCCGCACTGAATTTATTTATGGAAAAATTTTTTTTAAATTTTTTTTATCAAAACTGTACATTTTATCTCTTGTTATCCTTTAATCCCTTATTTGGTCATGAACTCTTCCTGTATCCAAAGAATCCAAAGTTAATTTCTTCCTTTTTCTGCTAATTTGTTTATAATGTGATCATCTGTGTGTAGGTCATGTATCCATTTGGAACTTATCTTGATATATGGTGTGAGATGTTGGCCTAAACCCAATTTCTGACAGACCCAGTTTTCCAGCAGGTTTTGACAAATAATCTTTACCCCAGTAGGTGGGGTCTTTGAATCTATCAAACACCAGGCTACTAGGTTTATCTACACAGTTATGTTGTGTGCCTAATCTGTTCCACTGATAGATCTCCATATTTGCTTCTCATATTAAATAGTCTAGCTGATTCTTGCTTTGAATCAGACTACATTCTCTCTATGTCTCTCTTTCTCCCAGGAAATTTTGTAATCTAAAAAAATCTAGACTCTTTTTACCTTAAATTCTCTCACACGTCAAGAGTAGACTTTCCTTAAGGACAGCCAGATAGACTGTAAGTAAGAAATAAGACAACTTTCAACATCTAAATCATTAGATCCTTTTCTCCTTTCAGGGAGCCTTGTACAGGACCATACACTCAGTAAGTGCTCAGAACATGTCAAAAATGTCAATACCAATTATTACTGCCTTCATTGGAATTGAATTCATTGATTTGAAGAACTTATGCAGTTCTAACTATTGTTTCCCAAATCCCTCTCAAAGTCAGAAAGAAAAGATGAAGGTCTAAATCTTTCTGCTCCCCTGAATTCCTGAAGATCTCCCTTGTCTATTTGCATCTGTCCTCCACCCCCAATTTCCCATTGACTCTTTCCTCTTCCAACTTCACACACACACACACACACACACACACACACACACACACACACACACACTTTGACTANCACACACACACACACACACACACACACACACACACACACACACACACACACACTTTGACTAGGATTGGGTGGGAATCCCATATTTGTTTTGAGTACCTGGCTGTATTCAAAGAAAGTATCAGGCAGACGCCCATAGATGAGATGGCAGCCCTGTGAGCTTGGGAGATGGTCAAGGACTCACTGTTCAGTCAAAATTACTTCTCACATTACTGATTCCTTTGTTCACTGGGAAATGATACCATGTGGTCGGTCACCAGTTATGTGATTCCTGAGGTCCCAGTGGTTAGTTAGTAGTTCCTCCCTCCTCGGTTTACCTTGCATTTACTTTTCTGTATATATAGAAAAGCATGATATTGTGGAAAGAGCGTTGGTTCTGGAGTCAGAAGATTGAAGTGCATACTTAATACTACATGACTGGGCAAATCACTTAACCTCCCAAAGCCTCAGTTTATTCATCTGTAAAATGAGGGGATCGGATTAGAAGGACTCTGAAATTCCTTCTAGGTCTAGATCTCTAATCTTATAATGGACTCTTCTCTCCCCAAGCAGAATTTAACCTCCTTGAGGGCAGGAATTCTTGTGATGCTTGTAGTGCTGAATGAGATTCATACTCACTCAAATATACCTACATATATAGAAGACAATCATAGACAGAGAGAAAGAAAAGAGAGAAACAGAGAGAGAGATGGAGATAGAGAGAGAGACAGAGAGAGGTTTTGAGACTCATATAACTCAGGGAAGGGGAGGAAATATGAGCATCTGGATCCCTGGCTGGTTATCTGTTTATTTAGTTCACAAACCTTTATTGGGGATTCACACTATGAGCAAAGCCCAGTAAAAGAAGTTACCAGCCACGATCTGAACTTTAACACTTTCTAAACCACTTCCCAATTCATTTTTACATCCCAGCACAGTGCCTGGCACATAGTAAGAGCCTATTAAATGTTTATTGATAGACTAACTAGTTATTGCCTTATAACCTTATAGACTAGGGCCTCATCACCTCTCAGGAAGACAATTACAACAATCTGCTGATTGGTCTCCCTGACTCAAGTCTCTACTAACTCCATTCTATCCTCTACTCAACTGCCAGAGATTTTCATCCATTGACAATCTGACCTCCCATACAATTATCTCCAGTTAGCCCCAATTATCTCTAGGAACAAATATACAATTTTGTTTGGCTTTTAAAGCTCTTTATAACCTGGCTCATTTCTACCTTTCTAGTCTTTTTACACTTCATTGTTGCTCAGTCATGTCTAACTCTTCATTACTCAATTTGGGGGTTTCTTGGCAGGTACTGGAGTGGTTTACCATTTCCTTCTCTGGCTCATTTTACAGATGAGGAAACTGAGGCAAGGAGGATAAAGGGACTTGCCCAAAGTCTCAGAGCTAGTATTCAAAGTCAGATTCGGATTCAAGAAGATGAGTCTTCCTGACTCGTCTTAGCACTCTAGCCACTGTGCCACCTAGCTGCCCCACTCCATATACTCCATCTACACTGACCTACTTGCTGTTTCTCACACATTCTCTTATCTTTAGCCTTTCTTTGAATAGGCTGCCCTCCATGTCTGGAAATATCTCTCCTTACCTCTTACTCTTAGTTTCTATGGCTTTTTTCAAGATTCTGCTCAAATCCATATAGAACTGAGTCAAATTTATAAGAATAAAAGGCATTCCTCAATTAACAAATGGTCAAAAAGTATGAGCAAGCAGTTTTTAGTTGAAGAAATGAAAAATTATCTTTAGTCATGGAAAATGCTCCAAATCACTATTAATTAGAGGAATGCAAATTAAAACAATTTTGAGGTACCCACCTCACACCTATCAGATTGGCTAATATGACAAAAAAAGGAAAATGATAAATGTTGGAGAGGATATGGAAAAATTGGGACACATAGACTGTTGGTCGAGTGGTTAGCTGGTCCAACCATTCTGGAGAGCAATTTGGAACCATGAAAAAGAAATCAAAGAGTGGAAAAGGGCCCGTGTGTACAAAAATGTTTATGACAGCTCCTTTTGTGGTGGCAAAGAATTGGAAACCAAAGGCATGTCCATCAGTGGGGGAATGGCTGAACAAGTTGTGGTAAATGATTGTAATGGAATACTATTATGCATAAGAAATGACAAACAGGTTGATCATAAAAAAACCTAGAAAGAACTCATATGAAATGATGCAAGTGAAGTGAGCGGAACCAGGAGGATATTGTACAGAGTAACCATAATAATGTATAATGATTGACCGTGAGTGACTCAATGCAAAGATCTGAAACAACTCCAAGGGACTCATGACAAAAAAGGATATCCACCGCCATAGATGGAACAGACAAGTCCGAATGCAGATTGAAGCGTGCCATTCCTCACTTTATTTCCTTTATGAAATTTTCTCTTGCATAAGCCGATATGATTTTTCACAACATGATAAACATGGAAGTGTGTATTGCATTGTAACACCTACACAACCTACATCACATTACCTGCTGTCTCCAGGAAGAAGTGGGGTGAGGGAGGGAGAGAATACGGATTGCAAAATGTCAGAAAACAATTATAAAAAATTATAAAATGTTTATTTATTTAATTATTAAATAATTAAACTTATAAAATATTAAAATCTACATGTAATCTGGAAAAAAGTATAAAATTAGGGGCAGCTAAGTAGCATAGTAGAAGAGCACCAGGCCCAGAGTTCAGAGATCCTGGATCTAGACTCAGACACTTCCTAGCTGTATGACTCTGGGCAAGTCACTTAATCCCAGTTGTCTAGCCTTTACTACTCTTCTAGCTTAGAGCTGATATTGGTTCTAAGACAGAAGGTAAGAGTTATAAAAACAAACAAACAAATAAATAAATGCATTTAATAAAAAAAATACTCCCCTCTGTCCCCCCGCAAAAGACTGTTCAAATCCTACCTTCTACCAGAATCCTTTTGTGGTTCTCCACCCAGTCCCCCAACTACCAGAATGTTCCCCTCTTTGACTGCCTTCCATATTTTCTACATCTTGTATGTACATAGGTATTGGCATATTTTCTCTTCCATTAGAATGTGAGCTCTTTGGGGGCAGAGGCTCTATTTTTGTCTTTCTTTGTATCTCCAGCTAGTAGGAACTTTATTGATACTCTCATTAACTGAGACTAACTTTTCTTTTCTGGCTTTCTGAAAGGCACTGCATTACAAACTTCTGGATCTTCTTCAGGCAGCAAGGAGTTGAATGGGTCTATTTAAAAGGGCCTTCAGCTGGGAATTTGGGCTTAGACTAGACAGCAAATCTAAGTTATAGCCTTATTTATTATTATATAGACTAAGTTATATTGTCTTCTGTAAAATTTGGACAATAACTAGGCCACAATGGGATCATAGATTTAATGTTAGAAGGGGGCCCCAGAGTCCATCTGGTCCAAATCCCTCATTTTATAGTTGAGGAAACTGAGACTCAGTAAAGAGGAAGTGACTTGCCCAAGGTCACATAGTATCAGGACTGGGATTTGAACCCAGATCCTTTGATGCCACATCTAGTGATTTTTTTCACTATATCATGAAGCCTCAGACCCTCTATGGAAAATGCTCTGGCATACAAGAGTTATAGGTCTTGTAACTGTACAAATTAATATATGTGGAAAGGTAGCAGAGGCAGTGAGGTGGCTCAGTGGATAGAGTGTTCAGCTTAGAGTCAGAAAGACTTGAGTTCAAATCCAGCCTCAGACATTTACTAGCTGTGTGATCCTGGGCAAGTCAGAAACCCACTGGATAAGGAAATGGCAAACGACTCCAGTAAGTTTGTCAATAAAAATCCTATTACATAACGAAATTGCTATCCACCTCCAGAGAATGAACTGATGGAGTCTGAATGCAGACCAAAATGTACCATTTTCACTTTCTTATTTGTGTGTATGTGTTTATTTGGGGGGTATTGGTTTTAAATCAGTGTCTCTCACAATGTGGCTAATATGGAAATATCTTTTTAAGTTGCATATACACTGTCAGATAACTGTTATTAGCTTTTGCCAAAGTTTTTTTGGGGTGTTTTTCTTTTTGAGTCTTAGAAAAATTAAAACTATCAGTAGGGGAAGGGGTTACATATGTTTGGAAATAAATGTGATATAAAAATACAAGGCCTCTTTTAAAAAAGAAAAACACCATAGACAGTGTTGATGTGATATGGTCCATGAGGTCATGAAGAGTTGAACACCACTGAACAACTTAACAACAACAACAAAGATAACAAAAGCCCAAACATGGCTGAGATCTTCCACCTTGGTAATGGTGATACTAGGAGACAACCAGATAGAAGATAAACTTAAAAAAAATAACCCATACCTTCCATCCCAGAGTCAATACTGTGTTTTGGTTCTAAGACAGAAGAGTGGTAAGGGCTAGGCAATGGGGGTTAAGTGACTTGTCCAGGGTCACACAGCTAGGAAGTAGCTGAGTCCAGATTTGAACCCAGGACCTGCCATCTCTGGGCCTGGCTTTCAATCCACTGAGCCACCCAGCTGCCCCTAAAGGTAAACTTCTTAAGAGCAAGGATGGTTTTATTTTTGTCTTTGTGTCCTAAGTGCATTGAATGATGTTTGGCATATAGTAGGTGATCAATAAATGTTCTTTGCTTGATTGACCATAGGCTGTCAAAGCTGGAAGGGACCTTAGAGATTATCTAGTCTAATTCTCTCATTTTACAGAGGACACTGAGGTCCATAGAATGGAATATCTAAAGTCCGAATTAGTTAGTGGCAAAGCAGAGATTAGAACCCAAGGTCATAACTAATTGAATTTGTTCCTGGAGTAGCTTCTGTTGAACACAAGGGATGGTCCTGCCTCTGGTTTAGTTGTGCTGGGCTCGGGCAACCCATCCCCAGATACATCTTCTAGACTGGATTTACCCTGAGTCTCTGAGGGACCTGGAGGCTAGACAATGGGTTTTTAGTCATTCCCAAGGAAGAAGTGTGCCACCTCACTCTCCTCCACTGATAATGGCAACCAGAGGGCAAAGTCCTATTTGCTCTAAGCTCATTATTATAGCTCTTCTAGAAAAATGTCATAACCCACACATAAATCTAGTGCTGAAAGGAACTACTGAGGTCATTGAATCCAATCCTCTCCTTTTACAGAGGAAGAAACTGAGGCGCAGAAAGGTTAAATGGCTTCCCGAGGGTCCCACAGCTAGAAAGCAGAATACAAACCCCTGACTCCTAGTTCAGTATTTTATGTGCTGGATAAACACCAGCCTACCCCTCAAATCTAATGTTCTTTCTACTACTCCACACCGCTTCTCAGTTTGCTCCTCTGTAAAGTAAAAGGGTTGGACTAAATGATCACTGAGGTCCCTTCTAGCTCAGACTCACTGGGATTCTATTATTCTGCCTTCTTTTTTCTCCTTGTCCGTAGATAAACTCTGCCCTTTCACCAGGTTTCCATTCTTCTTATTCCACAGTCCTTTTTTAGGCTCTTTGTCCTTCTCCCAGAAGGTATGTACGAGCTCCCAGAGAGTCCTGGTTTCTGCATGAAATGTGCTCGATGCCCCCAAGTTTGCTGGTGGCTGCACAAAGCACCTGGGCAAGTTCCCGGGGTGTGCTGGTTTCTGTACAAGCTTGCCTCCCACTTCCTGAGGAGTGACAGCCAAGCCAAGGTAATGCATACATCATTTTCTCCTAGCTCTCTTGTGGTTTTTCTCTTGGCCCAAGCAGGGCTGACTGCATCCCCCTTCTTAGGTCATAGCATGGTAGGGGATGGGGCTGTCCATTGGTATGTGGGGAGTCAGGAGGTGACTGTACCAGATTTTGTGAACAAAATTTGAACTCTGGTCTTCCTGACTCCAGAGGCAGCTAGGTGGATAGAGTAGATAGAGTGCCCGACCTGGAGTTGGGAAGACTCATTTTCATCTGGCTTCCCACGCTTACTAGCTATGTGACCCTGGGCAAGTCACTTAACTCTGCCTCAATTTCCCTGTAAAATGAACTGGAGAAGGAAATGGCAAAACCAGTATTTTTTTATTTATTTTAATTTTTAAAAACCCCGCTTACTTCCTGTTTTAGAATCAATAGTATGTACTGGTTCCAAAGCAGATCAGTAAGGGATAGGCGATAAAAGTTAAGTGACTTGCCCAGGGTCACATAGCTAGGAAATGTCTGAGGCTAGATTTGAACCCAGGATCTCCTGTCTCTAAGACTGCTTCTCTATACCCTGAGCCACCTGTCCTAGCTTTAAAAAAAATTTTAGTGAAGTTTAATATGTTCTTCCTTGTTCTTCTCTAAGTTAGTAAATCTTTCCCAGGAACTATGTTTGCCCACCACAAAATGTCGAAGGCAGGGGCAGCTGGGTGGCTCAGTGAAGTGAGAGCCAGGCCCAGAGATGGGAGATCCTAGGTTCGAATCTGGCCTCAGACACTTCCCAGCTGTGTGACCCTGGGCAAGTCACTTAACCCGCATTGCCTAGCCCTTACCACTCTTCTGCCTTAGAACCAATACATAGTATTGATTCTAAGGTGGAAGGTAAGGGTTTAAAAAACAAAACAAAATGTAGAAGGCAACAAAAGAGAATGGGAACAAGAAGACACTGTTTCTCCAGAAAACAGAATATTCATAGTGGCAAAAAAATGACAAAGATGAGCACTGTGGTATCACAGATTTAGAGCTGGAAGGGCCCTTTGAAGGCCACGAGGCCAACCCTTTCATTCTACAAAAGGAGAAACTGGGACTTAGAGAATTTTTTAAAATTAAAAAAGAACCCTTCCCTCTTAGAATCAATACTGTGTATATGTTCCAAGGCAGAAGATGGGGAAGGGCTAGGCAAAGTGGGTTAAGTGACTTCCCCAAGGTCACACAGCTAGGAAGTATCTGAGGTCACATTTGAACCCGAGATTTCCTGTTTCTAGGTAGGCCTGGCTCTCTACCCACTGAGCCACCTAGCAGCCCCCTAACTCCAGCATTTGTGTTAAGAAAACTCCAAATGGGGCCATGATTGAAAACAATTTGAACAACTTCCTAATTCTAGGATCCAAACTCTATTCACTTGGACCTTAGCTGCCTCTTGGTTGGTGATCTCATGAAGGTTTCATAGGAAGAGTCTAGGGAGGGAATAAATAGGTATGGAAGGGGAAACATTGGGCAGCTAGCTGATGCAGTGGATAGAGTGTCAGTGAGACTCATTTTCCTGAGTTCAAATCTGGCCTCAGACACTTATTAGCTGGGTCACCTTGGGCAAGTCACTTTACTCTTCTTGCTTCAGTTTCCTCATTTGTAAAACATAAGCAGAAGGAAATGGCAGACTCCAACAGTGTCTTTGCCAAGAAAACCCCAAATGGGAGCACAAAGAATTGGATGCAACTGAAATAGCTCAATAACAAAAGAGGGAACTTTGCAGGCCAGTAGACAGAGTCTAGGGCTAGGAGTCAGGAGACTATAGTTCTCTTTTCTTCTGTCACAACATGAAGTCACACATCTTTCTGGTTCTGATTTTTTTTTCACCTGTAAAATAAAGGGGCTCTAAATGTCATCTTTATGTAAGAAGCTGTGGTTGTGATTTGTTGTGGGAATAAGAGGTTGCAGGTTCAAGTCCTGCCTAGGGACTCTTGTAGTTACAAGGCCATTGAGCTGGGCTGAGGCCACAGCTGGAAGGTATTTGTCAACTGTGTGTCAGTGGTGACTGAATACACTAGGGAGGGGAGAAGATATAAACAGAGACCAGGAGGTGAAGAGTTGTGCTCTTTTTATGGTCCAATAGGCTTTTATTTCTTTCACCTTTATTATCCTCCCCTCCCCCAGGCACTGACCCTGAGTATTCATTCTTTCAACAAATATTTATTGAGCTGCTACCTTGTGCCAGGCAGCAGAAAGAGAGGAAGTTGAATATAATATTCCCCTGTCCTCAAGGAACTTATCACCTAGTTGGGGGAGAAGACATTAATATAGACTCCTCACCATACAAGAGATATCAATGATACTCTATGCTAAATGTCCAATGAAAACCAGAGTCAAAAGAGCGCCAGGAGAGAAAAAGGGATGGATCACTGGGGAAGGTCAAGGAAGATTTCCTAGAAAAGGGGGGGGATTTGTAAGAAAGGGAAGATTTGAAAGAGGAGAAAAGAGGGGAGGACATTTCAGTCAGAGGAAACAATGTAAGTAAAGATGAAGAGTCATGGAAAGGAGCTCTGAGGTCATGTGTCCACTCCCTGAGAAGTGGTCACCTAAGGGGTTGCTTTAAGATGTCCAGAGATCTGGAGCTCACTACCTCATAGGCAGTTTATTCCGCCCCATGAAGGAACCATCCCATTGTTGGGCAGCTCTGGTTGTTAAGGTCTCCCTTCTGCAGAGCTGAAATCAGCCTCCCTATCACTTCCACCCACTGCTCCTAGTTCTGTCTTGAGGGGCCAAGCGGAATAAATTTAATTCCCCTTCCATAGGACAGCTCTTTGGGGGAGTGAAGACAGTGGTCATGGCCACCCTTTCCCCTTCTCTTCTAAAGGCTAAGCAGCCCCACGCTCGAGTTTCGTCGTCTAAGGTTGCAGCTTCCTACCTCTCTCCAGGGCCTTTTCAAACCCTTTCTCAGCCACCTGCCAGGGCAAAGGCAAGTCTACATCCCACAAACTCGAAAGCACGGAAACAGGCGGTATCGGAACCCCAAATTTTCTGCGATAGAGAAAGCTTGGTCAGTCCCTGGGGTTCCCGCTAGTCTACCTCTTGGGGAGGAATGCTCCTGGCTCGGGCCCTGCCCCTGGGCCACAGCGGCTTATCTGGCGCTTTGGGCTCTGCTTTCTACTTTGCTCGAGTTTCTGTTTCCTCGAGGCCGCGGAGTTTTGCAGGTTTCTTTGGTCCCTCCCTCCCTCGCCCCATCTCGGGCAGCGGCCTGGGCCCCCGACTTCTGCCCAGTGTCCCCGCCCCCACTCCCGAGTACCCTCTCCCCCGGAGCCCTCACGCAGCCCGGGCCCTGCGCGGCCTCTGATTGTCGCCAGCCCGTTCCCGGGACGCTCCGGCCCGGAGCAGGTGCACTGGCCGGGGGTCCAGGGCGGCAGCGGGAGAGAGGAGCCAAAGCGCCATCTTCTCCCCCTCCCCCTGGGTCCCTTCAACGATCTCCACGGGCTTCAGGCTAGCATCCCCTCCTCCTCCTTCTCTTCCTCCTCCATCTGGCTCCGGCCCGGGACAGGGCACAGGGTGGTGAGCCCACTCCCGGAGCTCAGGTGGGCCAGAGGCAGCGAGCTCAAGCACGAGCGACCAGCTAGGGTGCTCGCTCCCGCCTCCTCTCCGGAGCCGGGAGAAGGACAGGCGGGAGGGCTAAGGGGCTCCGCGGGTCCCGCTCCCTCTCCACCCCCCACCCCCCACCCCGCCCCGGGCCGGCCCTAGGCTCCAGGAACAATAGGCAGGAGCCGGGGCTCCACTAGCTCCCCGCCCGCCCCGCCAGCACCTCCCCTCTCCCCGCCCCGCCCCCCCGCGCACACACTCACACTCACTCACTCTCACTCACTCAC
>NC_058131.1:349902827-349943331 GCF_016433145.1 Gracilinanus agilis | reverse complement strand
ATGTACATATATATATATATATGTATATATATATGTGGGTGTGTGTATATATATATGTATATATATATATATAGTTATATATAGTTTTAAAGCCTTTTGGGCATAGTTCCAAATTGCCATCCAGAATGGTTAGATCTCTTCACAATTCCACCAACAATACATTAGTGTCCCAGTTTTGCCACATCCCCTCTGCCATTTACCACATTTTGTTACTGTCATATTGGCCAATCGGATAAGTGTGAAGTGTTACCTGTTTTTAATTTGCATCTCCCTAAACAAGAGTGATTTGGAACAATCCACTTTCGATACTTAATAGATATTGACTCCGAGTGACTCCGAGTGGAGCTCAGCCTCAGTTTCCTTAGCTGTAAAATGGGGATGCTAACAGCACCTCTCTCTTACAAGGTTGTGAAGATCAGAGTTCAAATGCATAAAATGCTTTGCAAACCTTTAGTGCTATATACATGTTAGTTATCATGATCATTATTATAAAAATCAATTTATTTTCACCACCTCACTGGCTCTCTTTGATGGTAAACTTCATGAAGCCAGGGACTGTGTCTTCTTGCTTTTGTATTCCCTCTAATAGCCAGCACAAAGCCCAGAAAGCTAGAGGTATTTCATCAATGTTATTGAATGAATCCTTCCCTGAACCCTTATGAGATGAGTCAGACGGGGATCATTCTTTGGTCCATCTGGTTCAACGCTCCCTCCAAAAAAGTTTTCCTTTGATGCATCACAGTGGTGTGTATACTGGCAGCTTTACATAACTGGAAAGGCTTTGGGGATGGCTTTGAGATGGATTGTGCAGTCATGGCCTAAGGACCTGCTGGGCCAGTGTCAGAGATGCTCATCCTCTGGGGATGAGTTTTTCAGGCACAGCCACTGGAATTTTTGTCTTCCTTTATATCCCCAGCCAGCACTTATACGAATATCAATAACCAGTATATAATACCAATACTTAGCATATAATAGGCACTTAATAAATGCTTATTGGTTGACTGAAAGAATAGTTAGTTATGAAGATGATTATCTCTGAAGGTTATAATCTTCAGTGGTAGAGGGGTAGCAATAAGGGGAAATCCTAGATACTTAAAAGTGAGAAGAAAACAATCTAATCAGGTTAAATTAGCAAACATTTATTAAGCAGTTCTGAAATGCCATAAGTATTACTGGGCTAAGCAGTAATGTGGGAATACAGACACAAACAAAAAGAAAGATAGTTTTTTACTTCAAGGAGCTTCCATTCTTTTTAAAAAAAACTTTTATTTAATTAATTAATTTAGAATATTTTTCCATGGTTTCATGATTCATGCTCTTTCCTTCCCCTCTTCCTTCCCCGCTCCTGTAGCCAACAGCAATTCCACTGGGTTTTACATGTATCATTGATCAAGCCCTAATTCCATATTATTAATATTTGCAACAGAGTGATCGTTTATAGAGTCTACATTCCCAGTCATGCCCCCATTGAACCACCTGATCAAGCAAATGTTTTTTTCTTCTGTGTTTCTGTTCCCACGATTCTTGATGTGGATAGGGTTCTTTTTCATAAGTCCTTCAGAATTTAGGAACTTACATTCTAATGGAGGAAGATGACCTAGGTAAAAAAGCTCAAATGTGAGGGGAGTAGGAATTTACCCTCATATGACTTGCTTGAGATCAAACAATAGATTAGCAGTAGAGCTGAATACAGAACCCAGATCTTCTTGTCTCCATTCCCTGAGTTTTGTGGTGGGAAAATATTTCCTTGGAAAGGCTTACTAACTCAGAGGAGATCAAGAAAGAACATTTAGACCTCAGTAAAAAAAGCGAGGACAGGGGCAGCTAGGTAGCTCAGTGGATTGAGAGCCAAGAGGTATTCTGGGTTCAAATATGGCTTCAGACACTTCCTAGTTGTGTGACCTTGTGCAAGTCACTTAACTCATTGCCTAACCCTTACCGCTCTTCTGCCTTGGAATTGATAATCAGTATAGTTCCTAAGACAGAAGGTAAGAGTTTAAAGAAAAAAAAGCTAGGATTTAGTGGCTATCTTGAAGAGCCCATTTTTAGACTGTCTCAGATAATTGTTATTAGGGCATTTCAAACACAGCCCACATCCTTTCTTTTATTATTGGTTTGCCCCTTTGGCTCCGAGGGTGATTTATTGATTAAGAGCCCTGGTCTTCTGTAGAGTGAACAGGCTCTCCTTGGGTATGTGCTAGCCACTAGGTGCCCACACTCTAACCTCTTGCATAGATTCGTTGCCCTCTGTAGAGATAATCAAAATCCCAGCCCCTGGGATTATGGTGTTAGTTTTGTTTATTTTTCCCTAGATGTCTTTTTAGGCAGTAGTTCTATAGGTGAGTTGATATGGAAAGAACATCTTAAAAGGTATTTTTTGTTGGTGTTCCTTTTTCTGTGAGAGTCCTTCTTATTCACCAGAAGGTCATAAGATTTACAGCTGGCAAAACCCTGAGAAGTCATCTAATCCAACTCCCTCATTTTACAGATGAAGAAAGTGGAAGTCCATGCAGGTGAGTGATTTCCCCAAAACTGTTCAGGTAGGAAGTATTGGAGCCAAGATTCGTACCCAGGCCCACTGACCAGCCTCCAATTCAATCTTCTTCTATCCTCTGAGGCCAAAGAGAAAGGATTTATTTGCCCTTCTACATGACAATATTTCAAATATTGTTTCTCTTTTTAAAAATTTTATTTTTCTCAACCACATAATTTTTTTCCAACATTTCTTTTTTTCCATTTTGAGTTCCACATTCTTTACCTTTCTCCTCTTTTCCTAACTTGAAAAGGCAAGCAGTAACACTTCAAATATTTGAAATAAAATGGTTATATCCCTCTAAGTTTTCACTTCTTTAGGCTAAACTAGTTCCTTCCACTGAGCCTTAAATGCTATGGACTTCACTTTCTTCACAACTGGTTGCCTTCTTCTGGTCGTATTCCTTTACTGGCCTATTAGCCAATCTGCTAGGTGTGAAGTGGTACCTCAAAGTTATTTTAATTTGCATTTCCATAATCAAGATGATTTGAAACAATATTTTTTCTTTAAACCCTTACCTTCTGCCTTAGAATCAATACTGTGTATTGGCTCCAAGGCAGAAGAGTAGTAAGGGTAGGCAATGGGGGTCAAGTGACTTGCCCAGGCTCACACAGCCGGGAAGTGTCTGAGGTCAAATTTGAACCCAGGATCTCCCATCTCTAGGCCTGGCTCTCAATCCACTGAGCCACCCAGCTGCCCCCTGAAATAATCTACTTTCAAAACTGAGTAGCTATGTGACTCTATGTGAGTGGAGCTCAGCCTTGGTCTCCTTAGCTGTAAAATGGGAATTCTAACAGCACCTCTCTCTTGTCAATGCCCTTCTTAAAAGATGGCAATCAGTGTTGGATGCAATACTCTAGATATGATCTCTCCAGGATAGAGGGCAGTAGGACCATAGCCTCTTTCTACATTCTTAACTCTAGACCCACCTGGCAATCACCTCTTCAGCAGCCAGGTGAAGTGCAGAGATAAGAACACCCAAAAGCTCATCTCTCAGACTGGAACGGACTTTGTCAGCCCCAGCTGACGTTTGTTGCAGATCAGTGTGACCTGATAACCTGCCAAACTGGATGGAAATCAAGGAGGATGAAGGCTGAGAAGAGGGCCATTGACTTGGTGGTTGGTGGTGGGTGACCCGAAAGAAAGTATTTTCGGTAGAATGATAGGCATGGAAACCAGATTGCAAAGGATCAAGGAGTGATGAGTGATAAAAAGTGGGTGACTTGTGGCAGTGGGCTTTGGGCCGTGGAAGGGTGGAAGAAATGGGGGACAGAAGTTTAACGAGGTTAAAAGGAAGGACTTGTTTTAGAATGGGGGAGACAGAGATGTGTTTATAAACAATCAGTTATCAGTCAGCAAGCATTTTAAATGTTTTATTAATAAATAATTTATTAATAATAATGATAGATATAATATATAAAATAATATATAGTAATAATTTATTAATCATCCACTTTTCTTTAAACCCTTACCTTCTGCCTTAGAATTAATACTATGAATTGGTTCTAAGGCAGAAGAGCGGTAAAGTCTTGGCAGTGGGGGTTAAGTGACTTGGTAGGAAGTGTCTGAGGTCATATTTGAACCTAGGACCTCCCATCTCTAGGCCTGGCTCTCCATCCACTGAGCCACCCAGCTGTCCCAGTTATCCCTTTTTGGTGTCTACGTTTCACTCAAGTCTCACTTATGGCTCTAAGAATCTGTCCCACGCATAGTGGCCACAGCCTGGGAAAACCATCTTAGCAGATGGGTTAACTCAGGTTGAGGGTAACTAACGGGGGGGGGATGCGTTCCCCAAGCTGGTGAAGACTTCCCTGGGCAAACTGGGCAGATGAAAACTGTTTGTTCCAGCCACCAGGAAGGAGGCAGAAGCAAGCCCTGTGGAGTGCCTAGAGCTTGCTCAGTCTTCTAAGACCCCAGCATCATCCGCTGCCTCTCGGGCTCTCTCCAGTGGTCTTGGATTTTGTCTTGCCTTTGGATATTTGTGACTCTAGAAGAGAGAGAGGCTGATAACTTCTCCAAACTCTGCCTCCCTTCAATCCAATTCCCAAGCAAGTCAAGACACCACCTGTGATGTCACGAGTCCTCTTTGGAAACAAAGGATGAACAGTAACTCCATGTCCCAGGCATTAGGCAAGGCACCAGGATACGTAAACAAGATGAAGCAATCTCTGCTTCTAAGGAGCGGAGACACGGAATAGATATAGAAGCATAAACAAAAGGGCTGTTTTTTAGTGGAGGAGGGCAGGAAGGTATTAGTAGCAGGGAGTCGAGAAAGACCTCAGGTGAGATCTAGAATTGAAGCTGAGTCTTCAAGGAAAGCAGGGAGTCCAAGAAGCAGAGGTGAGAAGGGAGCAGGGAGACATTTCCTTTGTGAAAACGGCTACTTTAGGAAACGGGATGATTTTTCTTATGAATGATGTCTGAAATGAAAAAAATTTCTACTCATGTGTGGAAGCTTTACAAAGCTTTTTCTCCCACAACAATTCTGTTTGGTATAAAATTCATAATTACACATTGATGTTAAGATATTTTAGTGGAGGCTCAAAAGGAGTCAACAGTGTTGGACAAGAGCCCGAAAGCTAGCAGTGGCAGCATTCAGTGAGACCTGGTGTCGAGAAGGTGGCCATGATGGTCTTGCTGTTTCCTTTGTCCTGTTCAGGCCACTTCTGCATCTTTTTTATTTGGATTTGGGCCTCTCGTTTTGGGAAGAACAAGCTAGAACACATCTAGGGAAAGAAGGGAGGAAGGATGGAGGGAAATCAGGTATTTTTGTTAAGTGCTTTACAAATATGACATCATTTGATCTTCACAACAACCCTGAGAGATAGGAGTTATTATTATCCCCATTTTACAATTGAATAAACTGAGGCAAACAGGGTTAAGCGACTTGCCCAGGGTCACATAGCTAGTAGGTGTCTGAGGTCATCTTTGAACTCAGATCTTCCTAACTCCAGGCACATTACTCTCTGCACTGTACTACCCAACTATCCTTCTTAGAGAGTAACTAGGGTGGTAAAGGATCTTTTATTAAGAAGCATTTTATATAAGAAAGAGAACCCTCTAGGAAAAATGAGAGTTATCTAGACCTACTCAACAGGGAAGTATCCTTGAAGAATGGAGAATAGGAAGAAAATTTAAGATAGAAGAACAAGAAGGAAAAGCCCCTTGATGTAAAGAACTGGGAGAGTTAAAGCCATTAAAACACAAACAAAATGAAATCCATTTCTATATTGGAGATTTTTTTTAAACCTTTGCCTTCTTTCTTAAAATCAATACTAACTTTTGGTTCCAAGACAGAAGATCAAGGCAATTGAAGTTAAGTGACTTGTCCAGGGCCAGGAAGCATTTAAGGTCAAATTTGAATGCAGGACCTCCCATCTCTAGGCCTGGCTCTCAATCCACTAGGCCACCCAGCTGCCCTGTTTTGTTTTTTTTTTTTTGTCTTTTTAAAAAATCAACTTCAAAATAATTCATAGATAATTCATAGATTTAGAGTTTAAAGATCATGTGGTCCAACTCTCCCATTTTATAGATGAGGAAGTGGAGGCCCAGATTGGTTAAGAGACTTATCCAAAGGTCATCCGTGTTGAGTGGCAGAGCCACGGGGGATCAAATCCAAGTCATAATATCCAAGGATCATAGATCTAGAGATGGAAGAGACATCAGAGGTCTTGGCCATCCCTGCCTTTGATAGATGGCCAAGGAGGTGAAGTGACTAACTGGAGTCATACAAGTACCATCAAACTGGGGTAGGTGCCAACACTATGAAGATAGGAGGAAAATGGTGTGTATCTTCCTTTAATCTGCCTAGGGAAGACTACCTGAAATGCATATGTGAAGTAGAAACAGACCCTGTCCCCAAGAGGCTTCTAATCTGGCTAGGTGGCTCAGTGGGTAGAGTCCTAGACCTGGAATCAGAAAGACGTAAATTCAAATATAAACTCAGATACTTACTAGTTGTGTGACCCTGGGCAACCCACTTAATTTCTGTTTGCCTTTGTTTCCTCAGCTGTAAAATGGGGATAATGATGGGCTCCTACCTCCCAGAGCTATTGTGAGGATCAAATGAGATAAAGTGCTTAGCTTAGTGCCTGACACACAATAGGTCCTTAATAAAGTTTATTCTCTCTCTCTCTCTCCCTCCCTTCCTCCCTCCCTCCCTTCCTTCCTTCTCCTCCTCCCTCTCTCCCTCCCTCCACGTGGAATGCCCTTCCAAGTGGAGGGAAAAAGAAAGAAACCGCTTACCTCACGACCACCCCATGAGGCAAGTAGTATAACTATTCCCATTTTACAGATGAGGCTTACAGGGAAAGTGACTTACCCAGGATCACCTAGATTGCTTGCTTCCTAGCTAGAAGACACAACATAAACATACATAGGTATATCCATTTAGTGGCAGATTTTGAACTGAGTTAGATTCCTCTGACTCCAAATCCCGTGGTCTTGGCGCTGTGCTGCCAAGTCAGCAGGCCATGGTGGAACGTTTGTTGGAGCAGCGGACTTTGGGAAGGAGAGCGTGCTCTGATAGGCTCTGAGCTGCACCCTCTCCCTCCGCGTGGGAGCCGGGCTGGAGGAGGAGGCAGCCGGGCTGGAGGAGGAGGCAGCCGGGCTGGGGGAGGCGGCAGCCGGCGAGGACAGACACCCCGTGCCGCTCTCTCCTTCCCTCGTAGAGTCATCAGATTCTGCCTTGATGACCACAGTCAAATCTGGCTCGAGCCCGAGCCGTGGGAACGGCTCGTCACTTTCCGCAGAAAGACACTGATTCTCCCTGGTCTGGGGTTTGCCTCGGAGCGAGATAGGGCTTCCGCCGCCCCGCGGGCTTATCTTATCTGCACACCCTGAAGCGCTTGTTTACCGAGTAGGAAGTGTTACGGGACATTGTTCCGAGGAAACCCGGAGCCTCCCCCGTGGGGAGCCCGTGGCGAGAAGGCGGAGCGGAGCCGCAGGGTGCCTGAGCCCTCCGGAGCAAGCCTCTGCTCCGAGTTCTGGACGCACCTGCTGCCGAGGAGGGAGCCCTAGGATTGGGAGGGGGCGGGGTTGGGGTCTGAATGCCGGGGCCGGCCCTTACTCCCTGTGTGACCCGGGAAGTTGGTATTACCTTTCTGGGCGCCCGTTTCCTCATCTGTAAAACGAGCTGGTTGGTCTTAGAGGTCCCCTCCTGTTCTAAATCCTGTGACAGACTCTCCTCAGAGGTCTCATCCCCCAGCGGAAAGTCAGGTTGTAGAGCGCTAGTTTTGCGTGCTGTGTGACCCTGGGCAAGTCACTTCACTTGGTTTTCCTCCGTTTCCTCCTCTGTAAAATGAGCCTGAGAAGGAAATGGCAAACTATTCCAGCATCTTTGCCAAGAAAACTCCAAATGCAGGGCAGCCAGATGGCTCAGTGGATGGAGAGTCAGGTCTAGAGACAGGATGTCCTAGGCTCATATCTGGCCTCAGACACTTCCCAGCTGTGTGACCCTGGGCAAGTCACTTAACCCCCATTGCCCAGCCCTGTAACGAATAAATTAATATAGAAGGATATATATATAAAAGATGTTAGGGTTTTAAAAAAATTAAAAAAAAAAAAAGAAAACTCCAAATGCGGCCACAAAGAGTCAGAGAGGATTGAAAGGACTGATTAGAAGAGTAGAAGGAACTTAAAATTTTTCACTTCTTAGTTGAGGGAAATGAAGCGGAATGGTGTTCTTCGCAAAGATACTGGCACAGTTTGCCATTTCCTTCTCCGGATCATTTTGCAGATGAGGAAACTGAGGCCAGCAGGGTGAAGTGACTTGCTCAGAGTCACACAGCGACTAAGTGTCTGAGACTTGATTTGAACTCAGTTTTCCTGACTCCTGTGCTGGCGCCTTATCCATCTAGCTGCCCCATGAGGTCTAGTACTTGATTTTATTCTGATTTCTGTTTCTTCTTCCGGAATCCCAGAGTTTTTGAGTTGTAAGGAACCTTGTAACTTTAAAGTCTTAAATGCAACAACAACTAATACTTATATAGTGCTTTAAAGTTGTATACATTCTCACTGGATCTTGACAGTCTTAGCACAATCCTGGCACACTTCAGTGCTAGGCCTGAAGCTGGGAAGCTGGGTTCCAAAGAAGATTCAGACACTTACCAGCTAGGTGAACCTGGGCAAGTCTCCTACCCTCTATTTGCTTTACTTTTCTCCATTTTACAATGGGGATCACAGTAGCACCAACCTCCCAAGACTTGTAAGGATCAAACGAAGTAATATTTTATAAAGCACTTAGTACAGTCACTGACAGATATTAGGCTTTATGTAAATATAGACTATTATTAGCTAACAGTATTGTGTAATTATCTCCATTTTACAAATGAGGCTCTGAGATTAAATAACTTGCTAGTTGTCACATAGCTGGTAATAAGTTTTGCAAATGAGATTTTTTTGGGGGTAAAGTTTTTGTTAATTTTTATTTTTAGTTCCACATTTTCTCACTCCTCTGAGAAGGGAAGAAATATGATATCCATTGTATGTATGAAGTCATGCAAAACATACTACCACATTAGCCATGTTGCGAAAAAAAACTCCAAGAAAAATAAAGTGGAAAAAAATATTTCAATCTGCATTTAGAGTCCATCAGTTCTTTCTCTGGGTTTAGAAAGCATTTCTCATCATGAGTCCTTGGAATTGTCATGGATCATTGGGTTGCTGAGAAGTGCTAAGTTATTCATAGTTGATCGTCTAGAATATTGCTGTTACTGTGTACAATGTTCTCCTGGTTCTGCTTACCTCATTTTGTATCAGTTTGTGTAAATCTTCCCAGGTTTTTTTTAAACCCTTACCTTCTGTCTTAGAATCAATACTAGGTATTGATTCTAAGGCAGAAGGGTGGTAAGGGGCTAGGCTCTGGGGGTTAAGTGACTTGCCCAAGGTCACACAGCTAAGAAGTGTCTATGGCCAAATTTGAACCCAAGACCTCCCATCTCTGGGCCTGACTCTCAATCCACTGAGCCACCCAGCTGCCCCCCTTCCAGATTTTTCTGAATCCATCCTCTTCATCATGCAGATAAAATTTGAACTCAGGTTCTTTCTTGATTAAATCCAAAGATCTTTCCTCCACACCACACTGCTCCTAATTTAGTTCTACTTTTCTTAATGTATTTGCTTCTCTGGTGAGTCTAGTTTCATCACCTAACCTGGGATCTTCCAGAAGGGAGGGACCAGATCTTCTTCTACTTCTATATTCCCCCCTAAAATGTCCAACATGGGGCTCTGTTCAGAATACAACACTTCATGAAAGTTTGATGATTGATTCCCCTGTACTAGACTCCTGAACTGGGGGAAAGGAGACAAACACACCATAAAGTGAGATTCCAGGGGGAGTTTTTTAATTCTTTGAAAATTATGGGAACTAACATTTCTGCTTTAGCTGAAGTCACCTCACCAGTTTAAGTGGATCACTAAAATTTAATGGGAAACAAAAAAAATGAAGAAGCAGTAATAAAAAACAAGACTCCCCTTTTTATACATTATAGAGGGTGCCTACCAAGTTGTGTGTAAATTCACATTCAATAAATCAAAGCACATTTTAAATGTCCTAGCTGAGCTTACTTTTTAAAGGGACTATGGTATGAATTCTTTTCTAAGTTAAAAAATATTTTGAAAGGTAAATAATCATTCCTTAATTTTTCTCTTATGGAAATATGAATTTTCATGGATTGGCTGCTGAAGACAGGATTACCTCTTTTGGTTTTGTAAAGCTCCCTTCTATTAACCTAAAGCCTGGAGAGTGATATCTATTGGAACAGAAATTAATCCCTCCCTCCCTCCCTCTCTTCCGCCCTCTCTTCTTCCCTCTTTTCCCTTCCTTCCTTCCTTCCTTCCTTCCTTCCTTCCTTCCTTCCTTCCTTCCTTCCTTCCTTCCTTCCTTCCTTCCTTCCTTCCTTCTTCCCTCTCTCCCTTTTTCCCTCCCTTCTCCACAACATTTCTTCATAAATACTAATATATATTTGCCATAGCCTATGAACTCAAGGTCTCACTCTGCAGTCTCCTATAAGAGAAATAGCAGCTGCCAGGTTCTTCAGGAAATGTTACTCCTGGACTAAGATAGGGGCAGCTACTTTTTGCCTTTTAATTCAGCTTGATAAGCATTTGCCATTTGGTAGGCACTGTGCTAAGGTACAAAGATGGTCCTGTTGACATGTTTTCCTATGAGGGAATGAGCCTTGATTCCCAGAAAGATTAAGTAATAATAACAATACTTGCATTTTATCTGTGAAGCAGGGATAATAATAACACCTCACAGAATTGTTGTGAGGATTAAATAGATAATGTGAAGTTCTTTGCCAATTTAAAAGCATTATAAGCATGTTAGCTATCACTGTGATGATTATGATGACGACAGTGATGTACAATTAGGAGAGAGAGAGAAGAAAACAGAAAGTTTGTGCCTGACATCTAACTCGGATGACTCCAGCTGCTACGTGAAAGGAGCCTCCTTCTATGCCATCCCTTTCCAGTGGCCATCTAGCTTAGACCAAGAGTGAGAAGACTCCCTGGGAGGCAGATGCTTCCCCCTTTAGCATGTTCTTCTGGTTAGGTAGTTGTTTCTTATGTTCAGCCTATATTTGCTTCTTTGTAACTTTTGCTGATGGTCTCTACTTTTGTCCTGGCACGAAGCCAACCTGGGCTAATTTCTTTCCACATGACAGCCTTTCAGGTATCTGAAGCCAGTGTTCTTCATTCCTCAGTAACTCCTCTCCAGGCGAAACAGTTTCATATTCACATGACATGAACTTAACACTCCTTACCATCCTGGTTGCTGTCATTTGAACATTCTTTAGCTTTTAACTGTCCTTCCTAAAATGTACCCCCCCCCAGGACGAAGCTGATTCTCTAGATGCACCTGAACTAGGCCCCCCCTTTTATTTTTTAGCAATCAGGCAAGAACCATTTATATAGCATCTGCCATGTGCCTGGCATTGTGCTAAGTGCTGGAGATACAACTAAAGGCAAAAGTCAGCCCCTGTACTCCAGGAGCTCACTATTCTCAGATGCTATTATTGTCTTAATTCAGCTTAAAATCCTGTTTGCTTTCTTGCTTGCAATACCATGTAGTTGACTCAATACTGATCTTATAGACCACAACGACCATCCCTCCAGCTCCCCACTCTCTGCCACTGTCTTTTATAAATTATTGTAGCTTCTTCTCAATGTATTTTGAGTTTTTGAACCTAAGTGTAAGACTTTGTGTTCCTCTGTTTAATTTCATCTTATTTGATTTGGCCAAATCCTTTGTTAGGATTTTTGAAGTCTTGACTCCATCATCCTAGGGATCACCCATTCTTTTCATCTCTGTGTCACCTGTAGAAGACAGTCATAACTAAGTCTTTGGCAAGGTAGAAGGCACAATTTATGTTGTCTCTCTAGGAAAACAGTCTATATGTTACTGGCCCTATTTGGCAAAATTATGTCTTCTACTTCAGGCATTAAATTTTAGTGACAAATGGGCTAGATCAATGATGGGCAAACTTTTTAAAGAGGGGGTGCCAAATGAAAGGGAATGCTCATCTGTCAGTCTGTTTCTAAGGCAACTCTTTCAAAGTTTCATTGTATTGTATCCTACTCATTGTATTCATCAGATTAGGAATAATGTCACAAGACCAGATAGAACATTTCAGGGGCCTGTATCTGGCCCACGGGCTGTAGTTTGCCTGTCACTGGGCTAAATGATAGATGTTGGAGGGGATGAGGAAAAATGGGGACACTAATACATTGTTGGTGGAACTGTGAACTGATTTAATCATTTTGTAGAGCATTTGTGTATACTTCAAGAATTATAAAATTGTGTATGCCTTTTCACCTTTAATACCACTATTAGGTTTATTTCCTAAAGTACTCAAGAAAAAAGGAAAAAGAAACTATATGTTTTAAAATATTTATAGCAGCTCTTTTTGTGGTGGCAAAGAACTGGAAACTAAAGGGATGTCCATCAGTTGAGAAATGGCCGAATAAGTTGTGGTAAATGATTGTAATGTCATAAGAAATGACAAACAAGATGATCACAGAAACACCTTGAAAGACTTAGATGAGGTGATGCAAAGTGAAGTGAGCAGAGCCAGAAGGACATTGTACAAGTAACAATAATAATGTATGATGATCACTTGATGATTTAACTATTATCAATAAGACAAGGATCCAGGACAACTGCGAGGGACTCATGAGGGAAAAAAATCTACCACCCTATTAGAAGGAACAGATAGTCTGAATGCAGATTGAAGCATACCATTCTTCACTCTATTTCCTACATGAATATTTTTTCTAGTGTAATCAATATGTGCCATTTCACAACATGACAAACAGGAAGATATAATACACCCCCCCCCAAGAAGTACCTGCCTTCTTGGAGAGGGAGGAGGGAGAGAACATGGATTGCAAAATGTCAGAAAATGAATATTAAAAATTGTATCATTAACTGCGTGACCCTGGGCAAGCCACTCAACCCCCATTGCCTAGCCCTTACCACTCTTCTGCCTTAGAACCAATATACAGGATTGATTCTAAGATGGAAAGAAAAGGTTTAATTTAAAAATTGTATTGAAACATAATCTGGAAAAATAAAAATTAAAAAAACTTAAATGACAATGTTTACCTCATGTAAGGGTTGTGAGTAGGATAACCATTTTGTTTGAGGATAATAAACAGCCCCTTTTTTCATAAAGGACTTTTATAGTGAACCATGAAGTGGTAAACTTATTTGCTATCACATTGTCACTCATATTCTGGTCATCTAACTCCTAGTCTGCTGTTCAATGCTCTACCCTTTGTTTCTCATTTTTCTCATTGTTTGAAAATGTGAACAACAGTGAAATCTAGAGTAAACAAACCAGGACTGGCTCATTAAGTCCTTTAGTTAACTGGTTTTAGACTATATATACCACTCTTACAATAAAGAAACTAGTGGATAGAGAACAAGCTCATATGGGCAATGTTGTTTAAATATCAACAAAATATTCCAGGGTAATTGGAATTGGTGCCACCATTTTGGAATGCAGTTTGGGACACTAAACTTTTAATCCAGGGATGATCCTACTAGGCCTACATATCCCAAGGAAGTTGAAAATAGAGGGAGCTTCCAAAATATTCATCAGAGCACATTTTGTGGTAGCCAGGAACTGGGGACAAAATGGGTGTCCATCAGTTGGGGAGTGGCTGAACTAATGGCGGTATGTGAATGTGGCTGACATTATTCGGCCATAATAAGCAACAAATATAAAGAATTTCAGAGAAACTTGGGAATATCTATATGAACAGACACAGAGAAGTAAACAGAGCCAAGAGAACATTTTTACACAATGATTGTAGTAATATTAAAGAAAATAGCATCTATAGGGACATGTGGCTCAGGGTATTGTGAGCCAGATTTAGAGATGGGAAGTCCTAGTTTCAAATATGGTCTTAGTCACTTCCTATCGGTGTGATTCTGGGCAAGTCACTTGACTCCCATTGCCTAGCCCTTACTGCTTTTTTGTCTTGGAACCAATATACAGTAGTGATTCTAAGATGGAAGGTAAGGGTTTAAAAAAAAGAGAACAGAATTTTATCAGTGTAATTTTTTTCAATTGTGTCTGCCTCTTCATGACCACCATTTGAAGTTTTCTTGGCAAAGATACTGGAGTGGTTTGCCATTTCCTTTTCCAGCTCATTTTATAGATGAGGAAACTGAGGCAGACAAGATTAAAGGACTTGTCCAAGGTTGCACAGCTAGTAAGTGTCTGAAGCTGGATTTGAACTCAGGAAGATGAGTCTTCCTGAATTCAAGTCCAGCATTCCATCTACTTTAACACCTAGCTACTCTAAGTAAGGGTAACTAATAATAATAGACTGATATTTAATCTCCTATTTTCTTGTTCCACCAAACTTATTTTTCTTTTATTTAAATGTTTAAAAGCACTTTACATATTTTATTTCATCCTTACAATAGTCCTATGATGCTGTTATTACCCTTGTTTTAGAGATGAGAAGTTGAAGCGACAAAAGGTTGTCACCTTCCCAGGTTTTTACAATTGATAAGTGTCAGAGATGGAATTTGAATCCAGATCTTCCTTAGTCCAAGGCCAATACTCATGAACTTTGCTGACTCTAGAGGACAGAAGGGAAAACAACCTCCTTTCTTCCTGACAGAGAAATGATGGACTGTAGGTGCAAATGAGGTGTGTGTTGTCAAGCAGAGCCATGCTTTGGTTTGTTTTGCTTAACTATAGTTCTTTGTTACTAGGCAGGGTTCTTTTATGCTTTTGTGTGTGTGTGTGTGTGTGTGTGTGTGTGTGTGTGTGTGTATGTTCTGGGTATATATGAGATGCTGAGCTTGGTAGGGAGGATGACTAGGAAGTGATGGTGATTTTTAATAAAAAAAAAAAACATTGATTAAACTTTAATTTAAAAAATTCCAGGTGGATCCTAGACAGTTCAAACTCAACCCCAACTGTTAAACATGTTACATTTTAATTGTCTCTCCTGACTGGTGAAAATTGATGTTTAGGAGGCAGCTGGGTGGCTCAGTGGATTGAGAGCCAGGCCTAGAGACAGAAGGTCCTGGGTTCAAATGTAGCCTCAGACACATCCTAGCTGTGTCACTTAACCCCCAATGCCTAGCTCTTACTTACAACCAATATTGGTTCTAAGGCAGAAGGTGAAGGTTTAAAAAAAAAGAAAAGGAAAGGAAAATTGATGTTTGGAATAATAATCCTAAGATCTTCCAAGGTCATTACTGGGTTGGAAAGCTTCAGCCACGGTCATTAGATTTTGTTTACTACAGGGAAGGTAAAGTGAATGGAGACATTTAGAACAACAAGGGTTGGCCTAGAAAAGGATTTTCTACTCAACTCTCTGTTAAGCAGAAAATTGACAATCAGGTCATTTTGTGTCTCTGATACCAGAGTTAGCTGTAGAGATGTCCATTGACTTTTTCATGTTGGGCTAAAAGAATGAAGAGTACGAATGTTCTCTTTTCCTTTTAATTAGGCTCAGTGCTGGACTTTAGTAGTCAAGATTTTATTTGTTGCTGTTGGTGACCCTTTTTTTTTCATCTCATATTTATTAGACAATGGTGAATTGCTTTGTAATTTGGTTTTTAAGTCATATATTCATCTCCCTGAATTTGTTGCATGGAGAATGCATGAGGACCTCCTGGAAGTACCACGCGGGGAAATATGTGTATGGTAATATGTCTATCAATAAAAAACGGGATGGTGTTTGCAATTCGGAGGCAGTTTGATGCAATTTAAATGCCTTTGGTAACACCTTCAATCAGATGGCAAATAGGAAATAGGAAGTTAGTAATAAAAAGTGAATTAGTTGTGATTAACCAAAGGTGAAACATTTCATTCCTTAGACAACACTCTAAGTTGACTGAGCTTTCCAAAGCATGCCCTGTACAAACAGAAATCTAGATCGTAGAGTTCAAATCTGGCTTAGAAGCCTTCTCTGAGCACACAATACCTTTCATATTAGAGTTTAGTTTTGCAAAGGTCACAAATGGAAACTCAGAGTCGAAGAGGAAATTAGAACAGAGCTAAGAAATAGGTTCACCTTTGAGCAGGAGGACTGGCCAAAGCAGGGTGTCCTACCAGCAGGTCTTCTGTTTTCTGGTCAAGTGCATACATCATCTGCCATCAATCCTCCAAGACCCTGGAGAATGGACCCCAGGCTCATAGACATAATGCTGGAAGAGACCTTCGAGGTTCTCTAATCCAGTGATGTGAGACACAAATAAAAACAGGGACCACTATTCCATACATGGCTATCCCTGTGGGTCACAGATTGACTTAGTTTAAAATGTAGTAGTATCTATATTTTATTATATTTTTATTTTTTCTTAAATCTTTCCCAATTACATTTTTTCATTTTCACTTTTTATTTAATTAATTTAGAATATTTTTCCCATGGTTACATGATTCATGTGCTTTTCCTTCCCTCCTCCCTCCCTACTCCCAGAGCTGATGAGCAGTTCCACTGGGTTTTACATGTATCACCCAATTACATTTTTTAAAATTTAATTTTATTGATTAATTAAGAAAAATTTTCCATGGTTACATGATTCATATTCTTTTCTTCCTCTCCTCTCACCCCCTCCCATAGCCAGCATGCAATTTCACTGGGTTTTACATGTGTCATTGATCAAGACCTATTTCCATATTATTAATATTTGCATTAGGGTGATTGTTTAGCGTCTACATCCCCAAACATATCCCCATTGAACCATGTGACCAAGCAGTTGTTTTTCTTCTGTGTTTCTGCTCCCACAGTTCTTGCTCTGGGTATGGCTAGCATTCTTTTCCATAATTCCCTTAGAATTGTCCTGGATTCTTGCATTGCTGCTAGTAGAGAAGTCCATTATGTTAGATTGTACCACAGTGTATCAGTCTCTGTGTACAATGTTCTCCTGGTTCTGCTCCTTTCGCTCTGCATCAATTGCTGGAAGTCGTTCCAGTTCACAACCCAATTACCTTTTAATCTAGTTAGGGCAGCATTTAGGGCTGTGGGATGCGTGGTTGACATTTCTGCTCTTGTTCATCTCCTCTCATTTCACAGATGAGGAAACTGAGGCCAAGAGAAGTTAAATAACTTACCCAAGTCATATAATTAGTAAGTGGGAGAGCTGGGATTTGAACCCAAGTCCTTTAATTCTAAACCCATCAGAGTAAAATCCAAAGATAATCCCCATACCTTCAGCTTTAGCCCCTACCCTCTCTAAACCCACAACCTCAAACTATATCACATTTTTATCAGTGCTACCCTGATTGTCTTCTCCTTTCTCATAACCTTTTCTATGTGGTGGACCCTTTGGGCAGTGTTTTTAAATGCACAAAATAAAATACATAGCTTTACAACAAAAACATTGAAATACAATTATGGAAAGTTTATATAATTATGAAAATATTTTTATAACAGCCCTTTTGGTGGTGCAAAGAATTAGAAAGAGAGGGGGGTACATATCAATTGGGGAATGACTAAGTTGTAGCAATATGATTGTAATGGAATACCATTGTGCTGTAGGAATGACAAGCAGGAGGATTTCAGACAAACCTGGATAAACTTATATGAACTGATACTTGCAGAATATAAGATAAACCTACATAAATCATCAGTATTTCTTTATTCTACCAATAAAGTCCAGCAGCAAGATATAGAAAGAGAAATCAAATCTGGCCTCTGGCACTTACTAGCTGAATAACTCTGGGCAAGTTACTTAATCCCACTTGCCTCAGTTTTCTTATCTAGAAAATGAGCTGGAGAAGGAAATGGCAACCCATTCCAGTATCTTTGCACAAGAAAAATCCAAAAGGGTTCATGAAGAGTTGGACAGGACTGAAACGACTGAACGGCAACAACAAAAAATGTCCCAGCATTGTACTAGGTACTGGGAATGCAGAGACAAAGTAGTTCCTTCCTCTTCTAAGGAACTTCCATTTTCCTGGAAGGGGTTCCATTTCAGCATCTTGTTACGTGCTAGCCTCCTTAAGAAGAGGCTGTTTTGGTGGGCTCTCATCTTTATAAAGTGTTTTTGTGTTGAGATATCATCTTCCTGACCATAATTTCTACTCATTGGCCTTTGTTTAATATATATGTATATATACATATAAATATACACACACATAAAGAATGTATATTTATATTTAATTTATTTTGAATTTATATTTCTTTTTAAAATTTGAAACCCTTTACCTCCTGTCTTAGAGTCAATACTGTATATTGGTCCCAAGGCAGAAGAGTGGTAAGAGCTAAGCACCTAGGAAGTGTCTCTGAGGTCAGATTTGAACCCAGGACCTCCCATCTCTAGGCCTGACTTTCAATCTATTGAGCCACCCAGCTGCCTCCTTAATTTATACTTGTTGAAGATGGCATTTGGGCAGTCTGGGAAGTAAGCATTTTGGGTAGATGTTGACTAGGTTTCAGGTTCTTTTCATAATCATTATTAACAGACATCTCTGGAGAGCTGATGTGTGTCTCACTGACCTCAGTACTGGGAATGCAAAGCAGCAGTCTTCCAATCCAAGCACTGACTCTCAGGGTTGGAAGGGACCTTTCTCAATCCCTCATTAATACTAGAGCCTTCCCTCAATTGGTTATCTCTTGATTTACCTCACCTGTAGCTTATTTGTACATAGATGTTTACATGTTGTCTCCCCTTTAGATTTGGAGCTCCTCAAGGGCAGGGACAGTCTTTTACTTTTCTTTGTTTCCCAAGAATTTAGGAAGGTTCCTGCTACGGTAGGAACTTGGGCACATAATATGCACTTGAGAAATGTTTATTGACTGCCTGACCTCTGATGTCATCCTGTGCATACCTTAAAAGAAATTCATTCCACAACCTCCTTGACAAATGGTCTTTGTAAACCTTAACTCACCAAGAATATGCTAGCTGTCATTCTCAAATTCCACCTGACAATCTGCAGTTCCAGAGAACTGATAGGGTAGGCCATTCTATTTTTGAAGAACTGTTAGGGAGTTTCCTCTTATTTTGAGCTCAAATTGTCTTTTCTTTAACTTCTGACTATTGCCTTAGATTCTGAGTTTCCTCTTATTTTGAGCTCAAATTGACTTTTCTTTAACTTCTAACTATTGCCTTAGATTCTGCCCTCTGAGACAAAAGCAGCTCAAGTCCAATCTCTCTTCTACATGACAATGTATCAAATACTTGAGGACAGCTGTCGCCACTAGAATCTTCTCTTTTTAACATCCCTCTTTGCTACAGTTGAGCCTCATAGAATGTATCCTTTTACCAGTCCGCTTGCTTTCCTTAAATGCCCTCTCCCCAGTCAGTGTCTTTTGTAAAGCATGATCTGGAATGGGACACAGCAGTCTAGATATAATCTGGCTGAGAAAGTACATGGGTACCTAATTTTTCCCTTTTCTGGTTGCTTTTAGTGTTTTTTTTTAAATCATGTCCAACTCCTCTTCACCCCATTTGGGCCTTTATTGGTGAAGATACTGGAGTGTTTTGGCATTTCCTTCTCCAGTTCATTTTACAGATGAGGAAACTGAGGCAAACAGAGTGAGCTGACTTGCCTAGGGTCACCCAGCCTGGGCCAAGTGTCTGAGGCCAAATTTGAACTCAGGAAGATGAGTCTTCCTGATTCCTCCAGGCCTGACACTCCATCCATCGTACTACCTAGCTGCCTTTTTCTGGATCTAGAGTTCTGTTAATGGAGCCTAAAATCACCTTCACCTTTTTGAGGCAGCCATATCAATGTTGGGTCCTCTTGAGTTTGCAATCTCTAAAACTCATAGATCATTCTTATGTAACATATTTCCTCATCCTACCTCCCCTATTATAGGATGCACAATTTGTGTAGTTGATTTTTAAATCCAAATATAGAACTTTATAGTTATCCTTATTAAAATTCATATTGTTTTTAGATTTGATCCATTTTTTGGACCCTGAGTTTTTCATCCAGCACAGTGACATCAAATTCAAACTGGTTGTATATTGACTTAGAAAACCACAAATCAACATTATCCATGTTGTATTGTATTTTTATTTATTTTGTTAAACATTTCTCAATTATATTTTAATCAGATTCAAAGAATGTTTTGCTGTGACTTAGAGGCTGCAAGTTCCAAATTCGACACCTCTGATCCAGCATATTAGCAATCCTCCATAAACCATAAACATCCCTACTACATATTTACTTAGTGTAATCTTTCACAAGTCACTTAACATCTCTAAGCCTCAGTTCCTTGAACTATAGAAAAAGTTGTTTGGAAGTCCCTTATGCCTCTAGATTTATGATCCTGTTTAGGTCAGGGATTCTTTACCTTTTCTTGAGTATCAGAGACCCCTTTGGCAAATTGGAGAAGCTTTTGAATATACTTTTTTGTTTTTTAAATACATAAATTAAAATTAAAATAAAGGAAACAGGTTATTCTAAAATATAGTTATCAAAGTATTGATTTTAAAAAAAAAACAATTTCACATACTCTGGGTTAAGAAACTCTGAACTAGGTCTCCATCCAAGTCATTGATAGGACAGGACCAAGGACAGATCCCTGGGACAGATCTCTAAAAGCCCTGATGGAAACATCAGGCAATCATTCAACAAACATGTATTCATATGTTATCACTAGACCGACTGGTGGTTAGTCAACTCAGAATTGACCTGTCATCTGGGCCACCTCTAGGAGATCATGAAGGAATTTTTGGAAAACCGTTGGCCTCATCCCCCTAATCCGTCAGACTACTAATCCTGCCAATAGAGAAAATAAGGTTAGAGTGATCCGATTTGTTCCTAATAAACTCATTCTGGCTCGTAGTGAACCTTTTTGCCTCCCTTTTCCCTCAGAAAGCAACAATAACCACTGTTTAATCATTCCACTATTCCCTCTCAGACCCCACGTCTGAAATCAGTCAATTTGCTGATCAACAGTTTGAAGAATTAGCCTTCTTTCTATTTTTGAAAAAAATCAGAATAGTCCTTTGGCCTTGTTTTCTTTGGTTATGGTTTCTCAGTGATTACCAGTAGTCTTCCAGAAGTCACATCTGCAGAATCTTGCTGTAACCTGGGCTCATCTGAGAATAGGAATTTGAAGTCATAGAAAAGTAGGTTAGTGCTCTCTTATCTCCTCATTCATCTGAGGTCTTGATTCGCTGTTAGCCCATCCTCTTCTGGTCTTCCTCTTCTGAAGATCTTTCCCCTTGACTGAACAGAGAGTCACTTAGCACAGTACCTTCAGGGCCTGGCACAGTGCCTGGCACATAGTAAGCACTTAAATGTTTATAATTTGATGTATTTTGCCTTCTCCCATGGAGTCTGGTCTCCCCACCACATCTCCTTCTAGCCAAGGGTCCTCTCCAAACTAACTTTGTTGTTCTTGGATTGACACACCACTTAAAGGAAAAAACCAAAACCCTTTGTTGTTCCTAGCATTCATAGCCAGCCTGGGGTGGTGGAAGGGCTTTAGCATTCCTGGCATTCCTGAAGGATGATGCCTTCCTTTTGTATCCTCCTCTGTTACATGCCCTCAATTCCATCTTTTGTACTAACTCTTTTAAACCCAAACTCATTAACAAGTTTCCTTAGCAGCCACTTTGGTCTCTTTAGAACTTAATTTCTTTCTAAGAGAAAAACCTCTTGGTACAGTGGAGCCCTGTGCCAGAGGACCTGGGTTCGAATTCCACTTTTGATATTACCTCATTGACCTTGAGTGACTCATTTAAATCTCCCTGGGCCTCAGTTTTCTTCTCTGTAAAATTAAGGGGTTGGATTAGATGGCCGTTCCAACTCTAGCTATATGACCCCACGTGCAATATAGGGTTTTAAGATAATTTATCCTGCAGCTATATAAAACAGCTGGAGATCAGGGAAAACTGTTAGGAGGCCATTGCATTAGTTGAGGCAGGAGGTAATACATTTGGGAGCCTTGGAAATGGTGGTGAGGGAGAGTGTGCCAGGGATGGTTTGAGACATCTTGGGTAGGTAGGTTACTTTTATCTTCTGAATCTTTTTGGGTGAGTTACTTCACCTCCTTGGTCCTCAGTTTCCCCATTTGTAAAACGAGGGGGTTATACTAGATGACCTTTGATGTTTTTTTCCAGCCTTAAATCTATGATTCTATGAGCCTATATTATGAAGAAAACATGGACAGGATTTGGTGACTGGTTGAACATAAGGAATTCAGAAGGAGGAGTTAGATGTGAATAATCATGAGGGATTGAGAGGCAGATGCCATCAAGACAAAGAATGAAAGAAAAAGTTGACTATGTGCCAGCCCTTGCACTGTCAGGGATAGAAATGTAAAAGTGAGAGGCAGTCTCTGCCCTCAAGACACTTGCATCAAAATAGAAGAGGCAGTCCATGAGGAGAAGTGGCCGGAAGGAAAGTTTTGATCTGGCAAGTGACCAAACCCCAGGGCAGTGAGTGGACTTGTCCTTTCCAGAAGTGAAGGGAGGGATTTGGAGGGGCTGGAATGTCTGAGGAGGGAAGAAGGGGAGGAGTCTGGGTTCCCTCCTGTTCCAATTTTGAGCTGTACTTCTCATCCTGGCTCCATGGGACAGATAGTCATTTTTCCTCTTTTACTGTGGCATCTCATTTGTAGCTAATGGCTCACTCTAGCTTTGGAACAGGATCAAGACTTTAGTCCTCAGTCATTTATCTGCTCTACAGACACTAATCTCCTCACTTTCCTACTATAATATAGCAGCCCTTCAGGGCTCTACTGGTTAAAGTCAGAAGTAATTTTGTTATCTTCGTTTCAACTTTTCAAGGCTCTGAAATTTCATTGATTCCTCTTCTGTCAACACAGATCACATCCCTTCTATAATAAGGTAGGTGGTCTTTAAGGGTGACTAGATCCAGAGGGAGGGGGACTCTCAGCCACTACTGCCCCCTTCACACATACATCTTTGAACTTAGAGAGGCTAGATGTATCACCAGTGCCCTTTCTAGTTCAGCAGGACCTGCAAAACCATATGCTTCACTTCTAGAACCCAGGGTCACTTGTCATGCCCCAATGAAGAAAGCATCAGGAGAAAACTTTTAATGATAGCAGATTCTGGATTTTAGGGGTAACATCTATACATACGTTAGTGGATCTGATTATTTAGATAAATGGTAGAATTTGATTGTGCTTGAGAGACACTGAGGTATGATGGGAAGAGAGCCAACCAAGACCTGGGTTTGAATTCTGCCTATGACACATACTGACTCAGTGACCCTGAACAAGTCACCTATCCTTTCAGTACCCCCAAGAGGCTCACTAAGGTTATAAGCTATGGATGAGGTGTCCATCTGTATCAATGGAAGGAATTTTTATACTGGAAATGCCTCTATATAAAAAATTCTCCGTGTGTGTGCATGTGTCTTGGACTCCCTTTGGTGGTTTGGTGAAGACTCGGATTCTTTTTCAGATTTTTTTTGTATTTTTTTAATCGCTTACCTTCTTAGAATCAATTCTGGGTATTGGTTCTAAAGCAGAAGAGAGTTAAGGGCTAGGCAATGGGGGTTAAGTGACTTGCCCAGGGTCACCCAGCTAGGAAGTGTCTGAGGTCAGATTTGAACTCGGGACCTCTCGTCTCTGGGCCTGACTCTCAATCCACTGAGCCATCCAGCAGCCCCCTCTTTTTCAGAATCTTGAGAAAGATAGTTGAAGGAAATTCTACATTTCAGTTAGAGGTCGGTGAAAATAAAAATATGATTTCCCCCTTCCCCCATACCAACTCAAAATCTACCTATGGTCCTCAGGTAAAGAACTCCAACTCTAATATAATAAACTGACAGATGTAGATGGGTATACTTGTAGACTTAATGCATTCATCGAAGTTTCATTTTGATTCAAATCCATTAAAACTTTCTCCAGGACTTTTTAGCAAATCTTTATTTTTTATTATTTTTTTTAGCAAATCTTTAAATGCTAGGTATGAATATAGGATTTCTTGAAATATGGAAAAAGCCATATGCAGTACGAACAAACTTCTGTGGTTCCAAGAAAAAAAGAGTCTATATTTGGTAACCTCAGTTGTCCATGAAAATTTGCATCTAATCATAGTCTAATCACACTCTTTGAGTGGGAAAGGAACTTAAAATCTCCTAGTCTGCCCCTCCTTTTTTTTTTTTTTAAACAAAATTTCGTTGATAACCTTTTGTTTTTTTCCCATCATAGTTACTTCCAGATCAAACCTTGGTTGTTCCCCTCTCCCCCATCCCCAGAGTTGAACCCTTCCTTGTAAAATACAAGAAGTTAAGGCAAAACAATCAAGACAGTATCTGGATCTGACACCATATGGGCCATTCTGCCCAGGGAGTTCCTTGTCTTACGGCAAGGGGAAGAAGATCGATTTTATTATCTGCTCCCTGAGACCTTTCCAATTTCTGCAGGGCCAGAGGTCGAGCAGCCAGTTAGTGGTGGAGCTGCCAGCGTCCTGCCTTCTGGCTCTTTCAACCTTGTTCCTCTCTACCCTTCCTCCATCTCGTTAAACAATTTTGATTGTTTCCTGTGTGCCTCTAGACAACAGAGCTAAAGAAGAAACCCTTCTTATCAGTTCCACTCCATGTTTCTTGGGTTACACGGCGCAAGATCAGATTTCAAATCCCAAATGCTTCCTACCTCCATACATTCTTGTCCTCTTGCTTCATGTGTACGTTTGCAGCTCGATTGTGTGTGTGTGTGTGTATTCTATAAAATCCTTTATTATTCTGGTGTCAAGGGATACCCATCTTAGAGACTGCTTTCTCCTGTGTGGACCTGCTGGGGGAGCATGAATCAAAGGGCAGGATAACGGCATTTTATTAATAATGAACTGTAGTAACATCGCTTTCCACCATAGAAAATGTTCTGGTGAACTCCTCAGCAAAGTGTGCTAGGAATCGGAGCTTTTTTCCCCACAGGCTGGAAGCAGGGTGGTGGGGGGAGTATGGCTTTCTTCCTAATGGAAGACAAGAGTTGGTATGGTTTTCTGAATAATTCAGGCCCCAAATAAACCCCAATGCCCAGGGCATTTGCCTGGAGGACCTGGATGGGCCCTGGAGGTCTGATAGCCTTGGCTTAGTTTTGGCTGGCTTCCCTGACCTCACACCTATCTGTTTAAAAACAGTTGGGAAGCCCCTCTCCTGGCAGCCACTGCCTTTGCAGATAAAACAATCATTCTGAGTCAAGATGATTTTAGAGGAAAAGCTTTATTTTTCCCTCTTTCTTCTTTTAAGAGAGGTAATCATGGGCATTTCTTCCCAGGACAGCAACAGGGGAGGTCCCTTCTGGTTGCTGCTGTTGGTCAGACCATGGCTTCCTTTTATTTTTATTGTTATTATTATTATTATTTTTAACCCTTACCTTCTAAGAATCAATACTGTGTACTGGTAGGCCATGGGGGTTAAGTGACTCGCCCAGGGTGACACAGCTAGGAAGTATCTGAGGCCACATTTGAACCCAGGACCTTCTATCTCTAGACCTGGCTCTCAATCCACAAAGCCACCCAGCTGCCTCCCCTGGCTTCCTTTTAAATGTTCAAGACCTGTTCCACCACTTCAGCCAATCCAATTTACCTCCTTGAGCCTTATCAGCCAACCTTGTTCTTGTTCAGTTGTGTCTGACTCTTCATGACCCCATTTGGCATTTTCTTGGCAAAGATACTGCAGTGGTCTGCCATTTTCCTCTCTAGTTCATTTTACAGGTGAGGAAACAGAGGCCAACAGGGTTAAGTGATTTGCTTAGGGTCACACAGCTAGCGAGCATCCATCTGAGGCCAGATTTGAACTGAGATCTGCCTCATTCCAGGTACAGCACTCATCATGATGTCAATAAGGAGGTATTTATTAAGTGCCCACTATTTTCCCTACACTGTGCTAGGCAATGGGGATGTAATGCAGTGATGAATCCCCACTCTATGTAGTAAAGGGGTTAGATTAGATCATAGCATCATGGATCTAGAGCTAAGCAGGAGCTCAAAGACTCTAAATCTAACACCCTCATTTTTTACAAATGAAACTGAGGCAAAGAGAAGTTGTGATTTACCCAAGGTCATGCAAGTAATAAGTGCCAGAGGTAGAATTTGAAACCAAGGCCAGAACCATCTCTTTTACCATATGCTCATCTCCATCTCCTATCAATACACCCTCTTGCTGAGAGGCAAGTGTTAGAAGTTTGACTTCAGGTTTTTAAAATTTAAAAAAAATTCATTTTTGTTGTAATGCAAAACCCACTTCCACATTGGTCATTGTTGTAAGAGCACACTCACCCATAACCAAAACCCCCAAATATTACCATAAATATACTGATGTGAAAGACAACACCAATAATTCTTTCTCTGGAGGTGGAGAGCATTCCGCCTCATAAGTCTTTTAGGATTGTCCCAGATCAGTGCATTGCTGGAGCCAAGTTTTCACAGATGATCATCATCCAGTTTTGGTGTTATTGTGTACAATGTTCTCCTGGTTCTGCTTATTTCACTCTGCATCAGTTCCTGCAGATCTTTCTAGTGTTTTCTGAAATCATCCTGTTTATCATTTCTTACAGCCCAAGTATTCCATCACCAACACGTATCACAGTTCATTCAGCCATTCCCCAATTAAGGGGCATCCCCTCAATTTTTTTGGCTTTAGGTTTACAAGGAATCCTACCATACAATGTGCGTAGGATGGTTATTATTATCTACATTTTATAGATGAGGAAACTGACTTCCCATCTCCAGGGCTGGCTCTCTGTCCACTAAGCCATCGAGCTGCCCCAATTAAAGAACATTTAAGATGTGTCCCAGGGAAGGTGGATGATCTATGGGAGGCTTTGAAACTCACTCCAATGTCACTCCATATGTATTCTGTATTAATTAGAGAATTCTATACCTTTGAATGAGGTACCTCAGAATTCTTTTACTATTTCCCAGAATTCCTTTTAATCTCTCTACCACCTTGGGTGGTCATGTATTGTTGTTTATAAGTTCTGTAACTCCACCTCTCTCTCCTTTCTCATGACCGTGGCTGGGTTAGCTAGCTTTTTTACGTTAGTTATTATTAATAAATATTATTCAATATAATACTTAGTTATTGTATGCTAATTTTAATCTTTACAATTCTGTGAGATGATTCTGATGCTAGACAGTGTGGTATAGTGAGTAGATAAAGAGCTGGCCTTGGGGTAAGGAAGCCTGGAGTTCAAGTCCATCTTCTGACGTATACTCTATGGCGGTGATGGCAAACCTATGACACACATGCCAGCACTGACACATGTAGCCATTTTCGATGACACGCAGCCACATACAGAGAAGTATAGAGCCTCATGCCAAGGATGAAACATTTGCTGTAGTGTAGTGTAGACACTCTGTGCACTCTAGATGACAATTCTACCTATATTAATTTACCTATTTTGGTTTATTGAATGCAGTTATATATTACAATTATATTTTTGTTATTTAAACTATAAATATCATGAAATTATGGTTTTCCTCTTGAAGTGACACACCACCCGAGTTATGCTTGTTTTTTTTTGGTGATTTTTGACATACCAAGCTCAAAAGGTTGCCCATCACTGCTCTATGGCTATGTGATCCTTTGCTAGTTGCTAATATTTCAGTGCTCCAGGTGGCTCTCTAGAAATAGAGACACAGTAAAGATCTGTATTGGGTGAGGGTGAGAGAACTCTTCAACAGAAGTCCCCTAAAATGAGTAATTCACAAATCCAGGCCTCAAAATTAAATATGAAATGAAGGCTACCTCATTTCTGGTCATCTGGTCATCTCCACACCTTGCTACCTTGACCCCAGTCATCATCCCTACTTCCTCTCCTCCAGAATCTTGGACTCCAATCCTGGAATCACACTTGGTTCTGATAGGTTAGCTTTCTCCCTTGTGCCTTGCCTGGAACTTTGCCATTTCTGGGCCATCCCCATCTTGCTGGGCACACACCCAGCCACCCCCTGCCTTTTTATATATTACTTTTCCCCATTAGTATCTAAGTGCCCTAAAATTCTGTACTCCACAAGCAACTCACTCTTTTGGTCTCAGTTTACCCATCTGAACAATAAGAAGATTCTCTTCTGGCTCTGAATGGTTCTATAAGTTGGGACCGAAGCAGAGTCCTGACAATACATTCTACAGCAGGCTGAGCTTTTCCTGAAGAATTCTATAGAATGAGCACCAGAGAAAGAGAGCTGATGGAGATTTATTAATAATTAATAATCTATCAATTGTTAATTAGGATTTAGAGACACGATTAAGGAGCCTAGGAAGTGTCACGCAGCCATGACCATATCGTCTTAGAGCGTGTCACTCTTTTTAGTGAAGGAATAATTGGCAGGTTTGTATAGTGTTTCTTTTTACACTCCTACTCCTAAAGTTAATGGTCTAAGTAGAGAGGATTGATTCTGGTTATTAGTATGTGAAACTGTTCATATTTCCACGAAGGTGTTTGAATTTTACAAGGCTTACATTTCAACTGGGAAGCCAGGCGCAGCAGAGAGGCTTTCCAGGTCAAGGCAGAAGACCTCAATTAAACCAGGAAATAATTAGGGGAGTAGTAGATACTCACGGGAGGGTTGATGTGGCCTGTTCTACTAAGCCAAGAATTGGGTTGTGTAGACTCGGGCAATTCATGTTAAAGTTGGTTCCATTCCCCCAAGAGTCATTAATTAGTTACGAAGGCATTTGGCCTATTGAGAGGTGTTCTGGAGCCAGCTCTAACCAGATTCTTAAATGTTCACTGTGAACATTGACATCTTACCAAAGACTACAAAAATCAGGATATGATTATTTTGTTGACTGGCTAGTCTTAGGAAAACAATGGAGAAATTGTTGATAATTGAGATTAAATTTAAAAGCCTGCTATTAAAAAAACAAACAAACATATTGTGCTTTTTTTTTGTTGGAGAGCTGGTTGTTAAACAGTTATCAGCACCCCCCCTCCCCATATATTAAGCTATTGCTAGTGGGCCTGAGAAGCTCACTCCATGAGAATTCTTCCCTGGGATTCCTTCCTGACTGGTGAAACCTCTTGCCCTCCCCATAGGACAGAAGCTGCAGAGCTGGTTCAGACACACCATCTCTGTTTATTTCTTTATTAAGCAACAGCGGAGGACAGAAACAACCTGCCCGTACAACAGCAGGTGCTAAGTTGGGCTGTGTTGAGATGGCAGAGAAATAGGATTAAAAATGGACCCAGAGACGGGGGATAGAGGAAACAAATGGCTACTTGGCCCATAGCAATGTGATAGCCTGCAGAGAGGGAAACAGCCAGCAATCAGTGCTCTTGAGGTAGACAACTGTTAATAACCAGCAGACCTGGGGAGACCTAGCAGCAGCCAGCTTAGGAAGAGTTTGTAATAAGAAATTTCAGCAGAGAAAGCCAGAATGGTTTGAAGGACTGTGAATGCAGGATAAGTTGGACATTTAGAAAGATGGAGAAAAGCCATCTAAGTGGAAACTCCATGTATTTGTAACTAGAGCAATGTTATTATTATTGTTGTTGTTGTTACTACTATTATTATCTTTTAAAAAGTCATATTTTATTCATCTTTTGTTTTCACATCACCTTCTGGATATAGCCCTCCCTCTTCTCCTACCTACTTAATGACATCCATTTTTTTTTATAACAGATTTTTAAAAGAGGAAAAAAAATGCAGTTTGGCAAACATAGTTCACACCACAATCTTTTCACACCACAATCCTGTCCAACAGGATATGCAGTAGTTCACAGCTCCGGTCCCCCATCTCTACAAAGAGAGGAAGGAGGCACCACTTCATTGTCATAGATATAATTTGTAAAGCTCAAAATAAAGTACCGGGATCTCTGAGTCATCGCTGCCCATACATGAGGCTTATTCTGCATTGTGTGGCCCTTAGTGATGCCTCAAAAGATGTATTTAAGAAAAAAACAAATTATTTAACCTATTGTGTTGATTATTTTAATTTTTTTAAACCCTCACTCTCCATTTTAGAATTAATACTATGTATTGGTTCTATAGGAGTAAAAATGAATAAAATACTCCAGATAACTTTAAATTAAAGGATTTAATAATAAAAATGAGAGAGAAAGGAATTCCTTCAGTTAAGTGAGCAGAACATAGAGCCAGAGACCCACACCTGCCACACTTTAACCAAAGCAAAGCTCAAATTCCCCCAAAAAAGAGCCCCACAGCTTGGGTCTCAGCCAAATTTATCTGCCAAGCCCCTGTATTTCAAATGAGGACATATTTAAAAGGATACTGGGAATTTAACTCAGGTGTGGCAAATTTTCCACCTGCACAGTTCTAAGGCAGAAGAGCAGTTAGGGTTAGGCAATGGGGGTTAAGTGACTTGCCCAGGATCACACAGCTAGGAAGTGTCTGAGGCCAGATTTGAATCTAGGACATCCTATTTCTTGGCCTAGTTGTCAATCCACTGAACCACATACCAATTCCCAGTATTTTAATTTTAAAAAATTAAGGGGCAGCTGGGTGGCTCAGTGGCTTGAGAGCCAGGCCTAGAGACAAGAAGTCCTAAGTTCAAAACTGGCCTCAGATACTTCCTAGCTGTGCGATCCTGGGCAAGTCACTTAACCCCCATTGCCTAGCCCTTATTGCTCTTTTGCCTTGGAACCAATACACAGTATTCTAGATGGAAGATAAGGTTTTGTTTTATTTTTAATCGAAAACTTTTATTTAATTAATTTAGAATATTTTTCCATGGTTACATGATTCATGTTCTTTCCCTCCCTCCAAACTCTCCCCTCCCCACTCCCCCATAGCTGACACACTTTTCTACTGCATTTTACATGAAGATAAGGGTTTTTAAAAAATAATATCTTATTTTTACTATTACATGTAAAAACAATTTGTAACTTTCATTTTTCATAATTTCAAATTCCAAATGTTTTCCCCACTCTCCCTTTCCTCCCCCCTCATGTAGAAGGAAAGCAATTTGATAAAGGTTAGAGTATTTTCATAAAAAAAAATATTTGGTGACTTCGCTTTACCAAAAACATAGGCCGGATATTGCCCAGTCTTTACTGTTCATCCTGTCCATCTGTACATGGAAACCCCACAGTATCTGCTATTTATACAGTATCAGTTGTCTCCCTCATTAGAATATAAGGTCCTTGAGGCCAGGGATCATTTTGCTTTCATCTCTATTCTTAGTGCTTAGCACAGAGCCTGGCACCTAATGAGAGTTTATAGTAAATGCTGATTGATTGATTAGATTCAGCTATAGAACCCAGTGGTGCCTCCTGGCAGAGACATAGCTGTCGGGATGGTCACGGCGTAGCAAGGGTTAATCCTCAGAGGCTTCTGGGGTAGGTAGGAAGGGAGGGAGGCAGGTCAGTAACATTAGCCTCCCCAGGCCTGTGATAGTAACCCGAGAGCCTCACTCAGGACAATTACAAGGAGGACCAACCCTGCACCTTCGAGGATCAGTTTGTACTTTGGCCAGTGGAGTCAGACTGTTCTCTGCTGACTTTTTCATCTCTGCTAACTGACATTTTTGGCTTGTGACCCTGGCAGCCCCAGGGAGGAGGGAGGACCTTTCTACAGCATTGCTAAGAGAGTTTCAGGAAAAGGTTTTAAAACTTGGGTCATTTTTGTTCCTCTTGGAAATGCGTAGACAGCCAGCCAATAGAAAGAGTTTCATTGGATCAAAGGATTGTAGATTTAGACCTCAAAAGGGCCTCAGAGATATCAGACATGAATTCCACCCATAACACTCTCAAGTGAGGCTCCGACCAGCACTAAATGTACAGTACACTACAGGATAGTACACTAAAATGTAATTGGGAAATATCTACTGAAATAAATAAAAATACAGCAAAACAGAGATGACATTTTAAAAACTAAGTCAGGGTGCCTCTCACAAGAATTCTCATGTACTGATTAGTAACTTCTGTTTTAATTTGAGCCTGACACCATTGTGCTAGTCTAACCCTTATACAAATGAGAAAACTTAGACCCAACAAATGCAATAAGTTAAAACAACTTCTTGAAGATCTCAGAGGCATGAGAATTTGAACCCGGGTCTCTCACTCCAAGTTTAGTATTATACTTGTGCTAGATATAACTTACATACATTATGTAATCTTGTACATTGTAACTCTTGTTTTGTTTTGTTTTTATACCTTACTAAACTCTGAAGTCAGGAACCATGTTTTATCTGAACTTTGTACATCTCCCAGCACTTTTGTGCTCTGTTTAAAGTAGACATTTAATCAATTTTGCCATTTGAGCCCCATATCATCAGTTTGATCATTGTAAAAGCCTTTCTATTCTCTTCCTATGTCTTCTTTTTAGATTCCTATGACATATAGGATATCCTTATATAAATCTTGTGGAACCAGGAAAATAAGCCTGTGTGTTGATAGTTACCAATTTCTACTTCCTCATTATAGCATATTGGAGACTGGGTTGTTAAAAGTCCAAATGTTGATCAACAATCATTTATTTATTTTTTTCAATAATCATTTATTAAGCAGTAACTATATTCTAGGTACTGTGTCAAGTGCTGGGGAAGGGTAAAAACTGGGTCCTTGACTTCAAGGATTATTGGCTTTATAGTCATTAGTGAAAAAAGAAAGATTTCATTGTACTGACTCTGACAGGTAAATTTCATGTTTCATTTGTTTGTGGGCCTCCTTCCAGGTTCATTGTTGAATACCCTTAAAATGCCTTGACTTAAATGACTCATCAAACTTTCTGTAAACTTACTCTTTCCTTTACCACTATTATCATTTTATGAGGCTATATGGTGTCTAATCTTCCAACGTTCTCCTTCTTAAAATTGAACAAATGAGCTCCTGTTCTAAACAAGCCCTGCCTTTGTCTGCCATGCCTCCCCGCTGTCTGAAGTGTGTTTTAGGACTTTGGTCTCCTCATTTATAGTAATCAATCAATGAAGTTTTCTTAGGAAATGACAGAAGTCTGTGATGACGTTTGTTCTTTGATTCATTAAATATCTTTTGGATTCAACAATTTATTTAGTAGGTCGGTTTGGAGTCACTTCAACTACTAGTTAATTAGTTAACTAATTTATATATGTATATAGGTATAGATATAGATTTTATGGGCAACAAACTAGCTCCAGAATTGAAGAGAAAAATGAGAGTAGGCTGGATTGCCTTTTGGAAATTACAATATGCATTTGATAGTGTTAAGTTTCTCCCAGAAACAAAGACTCATCTTTTTTAGCGTCACTCATCTTTTGGAGATGCTATGTGGCCAGGAGTCATGAAATATCACAGTCAGCCCAATCTAAAATTGTAGGCTACTTAAAAGAGTGATGGAGAAGCACATGGTAGATGTGAATAAAATGAATTGAAAGCTATTACCAATGACGAACTGAATATAAGCAGTTTAAAGGAAAAAACCAAGAGATTTTTTTGTTGTTGTCATTCAATCATGTCTGACTTTTTGTGACCCCCTTTAGGGTTTTCCTGGCAACGATGCCAGAGTGATTTGCCATTTCCTTCTTCAGCTCATTTTCCAGAGGGTTAAGTGATTTGCCCAGGATCACACAGTTGGTAAGTGTATGAAGCCAGATTTGAACTCAAGAAGATGAGTCTTTCTGACTCTTGGGCTGGCGCTCTATCCATTGTGCCACCTAGCTGCCCCAAAAGAGAACCCAGAATTCAAAGCTGGCCTCAGACACTTCCCAGCTGTGTGACCCTGGGCAAGTCACTTGACCCCCATTGCCCACCCTTACCACTCTTCCGCCTATGAGTCAATGCAAAGAATATAAGGGTTTAAAAAAAAAATAAAAAAGAGAACCCAGAAAAGGAGGAATTCTAGTCATGAAATGAGAATGAAGGATAGCCAGTAGATAGCTCTCCATTGGCATCTAGACAATGTCGAGATCTAAAAGAAGGTATCTAGTAGTGTTGTGTGGAAATGCTATATAGAATTTATAGGATATCACGGATCAGAGTTTCTGAAGAAGGTGCAAATGAGTTATAATCTCTACTATTGAAGGGATGCACACTTCAGTGAGTTCACAGTTTCATCTAAGTATTGAAGTAGCAGCCCTGTAATGATAGGAAACAGGCAAAGGGATTTTATCCAATTTGCAAATTAAAATCCAGAGCCTAGAGGTAGAGTGGACATGATGGAGATATGTGGGCTAGATGATAATATGGTTGGGGCGGGGATTTGAAGTTAGTCGAATGACTGGAACTAAATAGAAATCATTAAAATCAACATTAGTTTTCGGGAAAATCTCTAGTGGAATACCCCAGTGATTTGTCCTTGGCTCTGTGATGGTCAACATTTTTATCAATAACTTTGTGAAGGTACTGAGCACAGATGTATAAAATTTGCTGATGACACAAATCTGAGAATGATGGCAGATGTATAGGATGCCGTTAGTCGACATTCAGATCTTGAGAGCCTAGAATAATGGGCAGAGGGTTAAAATCTGTAGGTTTTAGTAGATTTCAAGCTTCATCTGACTCCACAATGCAATCAGTCAACAAGCAGGGCAACTAAAAAAAAAGCAAATTCAATCTTAGACTGCATTGAAAGAGACTTTGTGTTTGGAACCTGGAAGATGATAGTTCTACTGTCTTCAGCCCTGGTTATGCCACATCTAGAGCATATATATAGTGGTAAGCTGTGGGCACCACATTTTAGGAAGGACCTTTTCAGGATGGAGTGTCTGTAGTAAGGTGACTAAGAAGAAAAGACTAGAAATTATGCCATGTAAGGATGAGTTGAAGGAACTGGGGATGTTTACTTAGAGAAGAGAAGACTGGGATAGGGAGAAGCATGAGAGCAGTCTTCCAGTACTTAAAAGGTTTTCATATACAAGAAATCTTATTCTGTTTGGAATTAGAGGGAAGAAGTAGGAATTGCAGAGGGACATGAAGTTTTCCTTACATCATGCCAAAATCTAACAATTAAGTGATATCCAGGGGCACCTAGGTAACTCAGTGGATAAAGAGTCAGGCCTAGGGACAAGAGGTCCTGGGTTCAAATATGTCCTCAGACACTTCCTAGCTATGTGAACCTGGGCAAGTCACTTAACCCCCATTGCCTAGCCCTTATTTCTCTTTTGTCCTGGAACTAATACTTAGTATTGATTCTAAGATGGAAGATAAGGGTTTAAAAAAAAAGAAAGAGAGAGAGATCCATCCCAAAGTGGAAGAATTGCCTTAGAATGTAGTGAGTTCTCTGTCACTAGAGGACTGCAAACAAAGTCTATAAAGTTAGGAACACCACTAGACTGAAATGGGAATGAAAGTAGGCCAGCCTAGGCCCCTTCACAAAATGAATGCTCCAGGAGAAACTCACCAGTGGGAGAAGACAGGATTGGTCCTACAGAAGGATAATCTATGGTGAGAAGGCATCAAGGTGGCAGGATGATTCAGGGCAAGGAGGCCCCAGGCTGTGAAGGAAGTTCTTGGATGAGACAGCAGTTAGAGGCATGGTTAAAGTCCAGAAGATCAGAAACATGGCTGGGAGGTGAAAAGAGCTCAGACATAAAGCTAGGCCCAGAGTGGTATCATTAAAGTTTTACTTTAATTTATCTATCTATCTATCTATCTATCTATCTATCTATCCGTTCATCCACTCATCCATCCATTTATTTATTTATTTGCCGGCTCAGCCAGGCATTTATTTATTTGTTTGTTTGTTTGTTTGTTTATTTATTTATTTAGGAGATGGGGGTCAAATGACTTGCCCAGGATCACACAGTCTGAGGTCAGATTTGAACCTAGGACCTCCCATCTCTAGGTCTAGCTCTCAATCCACTGAGCTACCCAGCTGTCCCTCATTAAAGTTTTGTCATGTTGTGGTTTTATGTTGTTTTTTTTTTTTTGTGCAGAATGGGGGGTGGGGAAGAGAGGAATTAGTGCAAATCTGTGTCATTGTGTTTATCTCTGTTTTGGTTCTTTCCCCTCTCTCATTATCACTGCCCCAGGTTCCTCCGTACACTGACGCTGTGGGTGTTTATTTGCAGGGCTTCGCTCCCTTTCTTGGCTCCCCTCCCTTTATTGGCTCCCCTGTCTGAGCACCGATTGCTTTTGTACAAACACAGGGTGGTGTTATGTAAGCCTAGAATCACAGCTTAGCACCCCAGCCTCCGACACCAATAAACATGTGATCTGCCACTAGCCCCTGGCGGACGAGGCTGGGGGAATGTTGGGTACTTTGTCAGGGAGGGGGAACACGGTGCACCTTGGGGGTGAGTGTGAGGGGATGGTGCATTTGGGATGATTCAGAACTCAGATAGAAAGGAGATGCATAAGACAGGCGAAGGGCATGAGAGCACCACCTCATATTTGTAGAGAGCTTCATTTAAAAAAATGCTTTCACATGCATTTTGTTTACTTCACAGTAAACCTGTGTGAAGAGGCAGAGATGATCATTTCTGTTGGAGGGATGAAAAACAATAGCAGTAGCAACTGGGGTACATGGAAAATAAGCCTCCTACCCAGGGTCACCCAGCTGTTAATAGTAGAACCAGGACTAAAAAATCCAGCTCTCCTGACTCCCCAAAATCAAACTATTTAACTTCTGCTGCATTTGATTGTATTTTCAATAAATCAAGCAGCAAGCTTTTATTAAGCTCTTACTATTTGTCCTGTATCGTGGATGCCTAAATCTCTGCCCATAAGAAAGTTACATTCTTCCTTAAGGGCTGATAACATGTACATAATAATTTGGTTGTAAATCTTTCATTTTAGAAAAAAAGACAAATGACATCACAATATGAGATAAAAACAGAGTAGTTGAAAGGTTTCCTTGGAGAAGAAAGCACTTGAACTATGGGAAGTCATACCTGTCCCAGTTAAGGTGGAAATGATGCTTAAATTATACTCTTTAGGTCTTTCATCATCCTAGTCTTTTAGTGGGCAAAGTTTCCTAGTACAGTTCCTCTTTTGATTGGATTTAGAGTCCAAAGACACAGGTTTAGATTCTGGTTCCATGACTCTGGATAACCTTAGAAAAGTCACTTACCTTTTGTGACCTTTACTTTCTTCATCTTTAAAATGAGAAGATTGGACTAAACAATCTCTCTGGAACCTTCTAGCTCTCATTAGCCTAAACTTCCAGTGGATCCATGCAGATAGGGCTGGGGGCAGCTTGGTTGGGGGGGCTTATGCCATATGTTTGAAGACCAGTGTGATCACCAAGCATATATGATAGGCTAACAAGCACAGTCAAGTGAGTGAATATATAAATGCCATTTAGTGAGAAAACATACGTCTCCCACCCCATGACCAGGATGGCTGCCCTTGTCCAATAACTTGGACTCCTTGGGAAATTACATCCGTGACATGCTCTTCTCTAGAGTCTTCTCCGTGGGGTGTTTGTGAGTAGACTGGAATTTTTGGAAATGACTCAAGAGTCATTCAGAGCCAAGTCTGGAGAGCAAGGTAGTTATTGACTGAAATGTCAGGGAGTGATGTCTGTGGTGGAAAGTAGAGTGTAAATGTGAAATAATGAGTCTGATTTTGTGTGTGTGGCTGCAAAGTGGCACAGTTCTGAGAGAGGACCCACATATTGTGATAGTAGTGGGTTCTAGAGTTCTAGTTAGTGAGTCTTCCAAGGGGAATGCTTTGAAAGCCAGCACTTCATTCTAACCCATAAATGCTAGTTCTTTTTTCCAAAGGGCTCCTTCCTTGATGGCAGCATCTCTATCTCTCCTCAAACAGTGTTTTCCACACAGTGGGTACTTCATTTTCAATTTATTTTTTTCTACCAATTCAGCATTTATTAAACACCTACTCTGTGCTAGGCCTGAGAAAGTAATGACTTAAAAACCTCCCAAACCAAAAAAAAAAAACCAAGTAGTCCCTGCCTTCATGGAACTTATATTCTGTTGAGAAAAACAACATATACATAGATAAGTAAGGCCAAAATGTATACAACAGAAATACAAAATAATTTTCTAGGGAAGCGGGAACAACTCTAGGGGAATCAGGAGTTAGGCCTTAAACTGGGCTTTGAAAGGAGCAAGGAGTTCCAATAAATAGTATATTAAATATATTTTATAATAAACATTATATTAATATTTTAATAGACATCAACACAACAAATATCCTGTTATCCATAAACATATAGCTATGCTACATAACACATATATGAAATTGATACATCATATATTGAATCTCAGTATATTCAGTATGTTATATTATTTAATAATTATTATAATAAACATCAACATATTGTTATCTATACACATATTGATATGCTACATATCAAATGTATTAAATATGTAGACATCAATACATAATATATTGAATCTAAATATATTCAATATATTGTATTATTTAATAAATATTATAATAAACACCAACATAATAAATATGCTGTTATCTATAAACATATTGATATGTTATATAAATATATTAAATATTTAGACATCGATACATAATATATTGAATCTAAGTATATTCAATATATTGTATTATTTAATAAATATTATAATAAACATCAACAATAAATATTCTGTTATCTATAAACATATTGATGTGTTACATAAAAATGTAGTAAATATGTAGACATTGATACATAATATATTGAATCTAAGCATATTCAATATATTGTATTATTTAATGAATATTCTAATAAACATCAACATAAATATTCTGTTATCTGTAAACATATGAATATGTTACATAACAAATATATCAAATATGTAGACATTGATACATAATATATTGACTCTAAGTATATTCAGTATATTGTATTATTTAATAAATATAATAAACATCAACAATAAATATTCTGTTATCTATAAACATATTGATACGTTACGTAACAAATATATTAAATATGTAGACATTGATACATAATATTGAATCTCAGTATATTCAATATATTGTATTATTTAATAAATATTATAATAACTATATACAGAGAAGTACTTTTGTTACAATGAACGGTTGTCTAATGAGAGCAGTGTGCAGATTCAGGGGAGCCTCAGATAAGGCTTCATGGAGGAGCCGGGGGTGAAGGAAGGTGGCTTTTGTACGCTTAGGCGTATACATGCTTCGCATGCTTGTAATTAATGGAAGAATGAAGCCTCTTGCCTGTGTTGCATAAGCAAGCACCACACTGAACAGTACAAGATACCCGTCTTTCTGTAGGAACAACACGTCATTGAAATGGTCTTATCCAGAACAAACAGAAACCATGGTAACTCCTCCTCAGTCAATCACATCCCTGCTACTGTTCTCGCCTGATAACTCGCCAGATAACTCATCATAGCTTCTTCTCTATGCACTGAGCGCTAATGGGCCCTGTAGCCGGCTTCAACAACAATGGTGCCAGGAACAGTGAAGCAGTCCCTCCCACTCCCCCTTTGACCCACTTGACACGTATTTTTTAAGAGCCTACTGTGTGTATGTAGCCCCTTGTGCCTGGCCTGCGGAGATATAAAGTTTGGGAAAGATATCATCTCTGCCCTTACTGAGCAAACAGACAAAGATCCTAGGAATATAGAGGTCATTTATATAATCTTTCCTTCTACTGTTGTGAGAAACTGAGGCAAATAGTTGTTAAATGGTTTGGCCAGGCTAGTAAGAGCTACAGCCAGGATTTGAACCAGGACTTCAGCCTCAAGATCCAGGGCTCTTTTGGAATAAGACAAAAGCACAGATTACACATGTATCTTTTCATTTTCATGAAACAACATTGATTGGGGGACATTAGGTGGTTCTGTATACCTTCATTTTCTAGGTAATCAGAAAGGGCAAGTTATGTGGGGTGTGCCTGCATACATTGGGTTCTGCCAGTGAGAGAGTCCCAGGTCGTTGGTGGAATTGGAGTTTGGGTGGGTAGAGGGAAGCAGGGAAGTAAGGAACTCCAGGGAAGCAGCAGTAATGCCCCCGGGCTGCCCTGAGAGTAGACAGTGAAACCCTCCTGCTGGGAACTTGGGGCAGCAGGACCAAGGCCTATGGATGCTTAGCTCTTCAAGGTCTGTTTTGCTGTCTCCACTCTGGGTACTTGGTCATGGTGGGGAGCCAGTCCCTTAGGTTTCCTGCTTTTTTATTATTTGAGAAGAAATACTCCCCAGAGTAAAATCTGTTTGATCTCCATTTTTCCTGATACTACTGTGCACTTGTCATTTTTAAGTCCTGGACCTGAGGACTTAAATGCAAGTTTGGTTCAATAAATGCCTGGGTTTCTAGCATTTTGACCATCAAAGAGCTGATACTAATGGGGTCATAGGTTATATCTAGAAAGGGGTGAAAACTCAGAAAAGCCAGAGGATTAAAGTAGTGGAGGGGAGAATACCATGATTTGTGAGCCAATATCTGATTCTATCAAACAATGAATCAGCTAGTCTCTAGGTGGAATAGAAAGAACTCTGGCTCTGGATTCAGGAGACCTAGGTTCTTTTTTTTGTGTTTGTGAATATCTTTATTTTTAATTTAATTTTTAAATTTCTTCCATGGTTCCACGATTCATGTTTTCTCCCACCCCTCATCCCTCCCCCCTCCCAGAGTTGACAAGCAATTCCACTGGGTTATACACATACACCCACCCACCCACATATACATATGTATACATTTTATATATATATATATATATATATATATATATATATATATATATATATA
>NC_058131.1:349856516-349882921 GCF_016433145.1 Gracilinanus agilis | reverse complement strand
CTCCTCTTCCTCCTCCTCCTCCTCCTCCTCCTCCTCCTCCATCATTTAGCATTTGCATAGTGTTTTAAGGTTTGCAAAACATTTTTACAAATATCATCCCATTTTAACCCTGAGAAGGAGGTGCTATTATTATCTCCATTTTAGCTGAGGTAGACAGAGAATAAGTGACTTGCCCAGGGTCACACAGCTAGTAAGTGTCTGAAGCAGGATTTGAACTAGAGTTTTTTGGATCCAGGGCTATGCCCACTGTTCCACCCAGCTGCCTAACTTGCATCTCTCTCCTATTCTCTGCCCCTGGCTCTGATAGGTAAGCTTTTTGCCTTATTTTTCTAAAACCCATACCTTCCATCTTAGAATCAATGCTGCATATTGGTTCCAAAGTAGAAGAGAAGTAAGAGTTAGGCAATGGGAGTTGAACCACTTGCTCGGGGTCACACAGCTAGAAAGTGTCTGAGACCAGATTTGAAACCAGGATCTCCTGTCTCTAGGCCTGACTCTCAATCCACTGTGCTACCTAGTTGCCCTACTTTTGCCTCATCTTAAACAATACTAGCACTTATAAATAGGCACTTAAAAATGCTTATTGACTATTATACTTCCATACCACACCACCTCCTCATCCCTCCTCCTTTCCAGGTTTCCTTTATGTATTGTCTTCTCACAGTAGAATATTAACTTGAGGACAGGTACTGCTAGCATAGTCTATCTGTCTGTCTGTCTGTCTGTCTCTCTCTCTCTCTCTCTCTTTCTCTCTTTCCCTCCCCCTTTGACTTTATCACTCCTCTTTCTCCCTCTCTTCTCAGTCTCTCCTTCCTTCTCTGCCTCTCTCTCCTCTTTTTCTCTTTCTGTCTCTCCCTCTCTTCCTCTCTGTCTCTGCCTCTGCCTCTTCTCCCTCTCTCCCTCTCTGTTTCTTGTCTGTCTTTGTCTTTCTTTCCCTCCCTTTCTGTCTCTGTTTCTCCTCTGTCTCTTTCCCTCTCTCCCTCTCTCTCTGTCTCTCTCCTTTCTTCCTCTCTTCTCTGTCTCTCTTTCCTTCTCTGCCTCTGTCTCTTTCCCTCCCTCCCTCTCTCCTCTTTCTCCCTTTCTGTCTCTCCCTCTCTTCCTCTCTGTCTCTGCCTCTTCTCCCTCTTTCCCTCTCTGTTTCTTGTCTGTCTTTGTCTCTCTTTCCCTCCTTCTCTCTCTCCTTTCTTCCTCTCTTCTCTGTCTCTCTTTCCTTCTCTGTCTGTCTCTCCATCTCTCTGTCTCTCTTTCCCTCCCTCCCTCCCTCTCCTCTTTCTCTCTTCTCTGTCTCTCCTTCCTTCTCTACCTCTGTCCCTCCCTCTTTTCCTCATCCTTTTTTGGTGTGGTCTGGACAAGAAGTTTCTGTTTGCTTTTTGACTACACAGAGAGAACAGTATATGGAGCAGTTGTCATGCTTTCTCCATATACTTTGAATTGGGGCATGTGGGGGAAATCTGTGAGCCTGATTTGGGGATAAAGTCAGTACCCATCTGCTGTTGGTGTTTCCACGCCCCTGAGAATAGCCCCACAGCTAGCAGCCCCACGTGTGGCTGGCCCAATGTGTAGGAGAAGATGATGACTCAGGCTGTCTGGAGCTGGGATTCTGGTGGCTCAGCTGAAGTTTCATATTGTTCTCCAGGAACTAGGTCTTGTGTATTTATGGAATCGCAAATTTCATCTGCCAAACTTTAAACCTCAGTTCCAGGGCCTAGCAAGCCAGGTGTCCACAGCCTGGGAGAAAGAGAGAGCCAAAGCTCCGCTCTCACTAAGTCAAAGGAATGCAGTCTTTCCCATCTAGTCTTCCCTGGAGTGATTGAAAGGAAAGACCCCGGGTTTTAAGAGTCACATAGGCCCGAATTTGAATCTAACCTTGGACTAGCTGTGCGATTCTGGGCAAGTCTCTTGATCTTCCTGAGGACTCAGTGGCCTCTAAGATCCCTTCCAGCTCTAACTCTCTAATCCTATGATCCATGCCCCATCCCCATTCCAATCGCCCAAATAATTGCCCCCTGTTCTCCACTTGACTTTTAGCATGGGCCCCCCACCATTGCAAGAAAGACCAGGATTTGGGGATGAGGAGAGAGTCGTGCATAGAGATGAAGAGGAGAAGGAGGACCAGTGATCTGGGGAAGGAGGCAGCTTGACCAGGTCGGGCCACCTCCTTACCCCTACACCCCCCCTTTATAAGCTTTCCTCTGAAGAGATCAGACAAAGTAGAGAGAGAGCGAAGGGACAAAGGAGGCAGATGAATATGTTAAGAAGAGAGCTGTAAAATATCATTTGTTAATTCAATAAGTATTGGTAAAATGGCTGGCTTGGAACTAGGAAATATGCAAAATATTATGTTGACCCTACTGCCAAGGTGGGATCAGAGGGAAAGAAATGGACAGAAAGAATTATGGCACAAGGGGGAATAGAACAGGTATAAAGGAGAGATAGAAACACAGTGCTATGAGAAATTTGAGGGAGACACCTCTCTCTCTCTCTCTCTCTCTCTCTCTCTCTCTCTCTCAAATTAGTATTGTCTATGGATTTGTGAGACAATGGACCATATTATATTCCATGGAAAGAAGGATGGGAGAAAGAAGAGAGTCAAAAAGGATGGAAGGAAGAAAGAAGGGAGGGAAAGAAGAGAAGGATGGAGGGAAAGAAGAAAAGAGGGAAGGAAGAGGGAGGGAAAGAAAAAAGAAGGAGGAAAAGAAGAAAGGTGGGAAGGAAGGAGAAAGGGAAAGAAGAAAGGTGGGAAGGAGGGAGGAAAGAAGGAAAGAGGAGAAGGGAAAGAAGAAAGGAGGGAAGGAAGGAGAGAGGGAAAGAAGAAAAGAGGGAAGGAAAGGGAGAGAAAGAAAGGAAAGAGGGAGGAACATAAGAAAGGTGGGAAGGAAGGAAGGAAAGAGGGAAGGAAAGAAGAGAGGGTGGGAAATAAGGAGGAAGTCAGGAAGGAAACAGGCATATATATATATTAGATGCTTACTATATTCCAGATGCTAGCTAAGCACTTCACAGTTATTTCATCTGATCCTGACAGAAACCCTGAGAGATTGGTTATTATTATTATTGTTATGATGATGATGATGATGATGATGATGATGATGATGATGATGTCCATTTTGCAGTTGAGGAAACGGAGGCAAATGACAGTTAAGTGACTTATCCAGAACCATACCACTATTGAATATCTGAGACTGGATTCAAAACTCAGGTCTTTCTAACCCCAGGACCAGAGTTCTATCTACTGTACCGCCTTATAACCAGGGAGACGGCAGATGGAGATGGGGGTGGATGTGGAATGGGGCAGGGGCTTCTGTCCAGGTCTGAGGGGATGGTGAGAGCACAGAGATAGGAGGAGGCAGGCTGAGAATTTCTGAACATGAGTGCCTGTCCATAAGTCGGCAGGCACTTCTAAGTACTCACTGTGTGCCAGGTGCCATCACGGTTGGAACTCAGAGGAGAATGAAGGAATGAACGTGGCAGACCTGGGCACTTTCCTTAAAATGGAGATGCCAGGAAGACTGGACCAAGCAGGGCAGGGGCAGAGGATCCTCCAGGGAGGCTCGGCTCCTGGGTCAGGGTAGAGAAAGCAGCCCAGAGAGTGCAAGGAGGGAGTGGAAAAGCCAGCCATTTTTAAAAGTAAATGTGGCCCAGCCTTGGAATTAAGCCAAATGCTTCTCAAACTATTCTTTTCTCTTTTTTTTTTTAATCTCTTGGCTTCTTTTTCTTTCTTTACAAGATTGTTTTTAATACCTTGGTTGTTCCACAGAGTTGAATGAAATTCCTAACAGGGAGTGTATAGGAAAAAGAGGAGAGAGCCAGGGGCAGGACCTTGGAGAATAAGCAATTTAAAGAGTTCAGAAAAGTGTAAAGGCGACAAAGAGAAGGGAAAAAGCCGAATGTGAGATTTAAAGCAGGGGTGTCAAACATGGCCTGCAGGCAGCACTGGCCTGTCCTCCAGAGTGCTAAACAAGGTTAAAATGTAATTGGGAAATATTTAACAAAATAAGTAAAAATATAATAAAATATTATACACAATATGATATGTGCACCCCCCCCCCATCTCAATATGGACTTTGAAGTCACTATGCATCCGTGGAAATTCTTATATATAGTTTTGATTTGAGTTTGATGGCGCTGGTTTAAAGAGAATGGAGAAAATGGTATAGGATGTTTAGTTCCATGGTCAGATGCTTCATAGATACAAAAGATATAAAGAAAGATAAGGTTTCTCTAGCATGCCAGGGGAATAACATAAAGTAAGAGGTTAGGTGACTTATCCAGGGTCACACAGATTGTGACTGTCTGAGGCAGAAGTCAAACCCAGGCACTCTTGACTCCAAGACCAATACCCTATCAGTCATCAAGAATTTATTAAGTGCCTACTATGTGTCAGGCACTTAGGATACAAGTACAAATAAAGAAATAATCCTTACACACAAGGAGCTTACATTCTTTTTTTATGGCTTTCCTTCTGTATTAATATCAATTCTTTTTTTTTAAACTCTCACCTTCTGTCTTAGAATCAATACTGTGTATTGCTTCCAAGGCAGAAAAGGTAAAGTTTAGGCAATGGGAATTAAGTGACTTGGCCAGGGTCACACAGCTAGGAAGTGGCTGAGTCCAGATTTGAACCCAGGACCTCCAGTCTCTAGGCCTGGCTCTCCATCCACAGAGCCACCCAGCTGTGCCCCTTAGTATCAATTCTAAAAGAAGAGTGGCAATTAGAAGAGTGGGGATTAAGTGACTTGCCCAGGGTCACACAGCTAGGAAGTGGCTGAGGCCAGATTTGAATCCAGGGAACCTACATCCTAATGGAGGAGACCACAAGTGCTTATGAAAATATTACAGCATAAATATGACTTTAATAAATACAAATACAAAGTAATTAAATAAAAAGTGGTTTGGAGGGGAAGACATTGGCAATTAGGGGGTCAGGAAAGGACTCATGAATAATGGTGCTGCCCCTCTGATGGCAATATTGAGGGATATCTATGTTAAGGTGAAGATGGAGGAGAAGCACCTAGAGAGGCAAGAAGAGTCTACCCTGGCCTCCATAGAGCAGCCTTGGGGAAGGAAATTGGCAAACAACACAATTTAGGATGATATTGTTGAGTCATTTCAGTTGTTTCCAACTCTTCCTGATCCCATTTGTGGGTTTTCTCAGCAAAGATACTGGAGTGGTTTGCCATCTGCTTCTTCAGCTCATTTGACAGATGAGGAAACTGAGGCCAAAAGTGTCAAATGACTTGCCCAGGGTCACACAGCTAGTAAGTGTCTGAGGCTAGATTCGAACTCATGAAAATGAGTCTTCCTGACTCCAAGTCCAGTGCTGTAGCCACTGCACCGCCTAACTACCCAAGGATGATACAGTCTCATCCCAAATGGATTTTTTCTGCTTAAAACATGAGCTACCCTGTTATCTCGTTATCTAAAGCTATTCTAGGCTGTGCTCCCTGGTAGAGTAGGACAATTACAGGATGGTATCACGGGGGGAAACAAACACTAAAGACTCGATGTCTAGTGCCAGCTTTGCTATCTAATAGCTGTGTGACCACGGGCAAACCATTTATCTTCCCTGAGCATCAATTTCTTTACCTATAAAATGGGAGCATCTTTTCTGCCTGAGTTCTCTATTCTTCTGCCTTTTTGTTTTCGGCCTTTATTTATTCTTCTGGGTTGTTGTGAGGACTTCATGGGAACATACCTCATAAACTCTAAATTAAGCTCTATGGGCAAAGAACTTTTACAGGTTTACTCAACAAAGCTTTATTACACTCTTATGGTCTGTAGAACACTTGATTGGCCCTGGGGGAAGAAAATATTTGGATAGGATAGATATTAGCCTTGCTTTCATAGAGCTTATAGTCTATTTAAGATGTATAAATAATTTTTAAAATTTTTTATTTTATTTTTAAACTTTTTATTTTTGAGTTCAAAAAGGGCTTGATAGTCACACAGTCTTTCTTAAGGAATCAAACAATAATAGATCTTATACATTTTCATGCAAGGATGAAAAAACCTTTGATCAATTTGCTTTCCTAAAAAAATGAAAGGTGCATTGTCAGTAAGCCTGCAGAGTGCATGCCCCTATTGACGGGCCCCTCTTAGTGTGGGCTAATTTGACCACTTAAAGAGTAAAGGCTTTTGCATTGACCTTGTTTACAAATATCCAATTTTATATATCGACTCTTTCCTAATGTGTCTTTATTTGGCCAATTTTAATACGTTTACCATCCAGCATCCTTTTTCTTGTCTGGGGAAGAATTAATTAATCTTCAGTGTAAACCAGTGAAAGAAAAGTTAATAAAAAGTGTAATGAAACTATAAGTCACAAAGGAATTGGATTTCATTTATTTGAAATATATGCCAGACATTAACCCACTAAGCTATGCTGGCTTGGTTTAATAGCCATGGAAATAGATAGTCGTTTTCCTTACAAAGGGTTTCTTTTCAACCACAATGCTGAGGGAATCCAGAGTTAGTGAGCAGGATGGAGTGTATCTAATGACCTTAGAATGTACATTTTCTAGCACCAGGAAAATTTCATAAACTTCTTACATATTTGCCTTCTTAAGTCAAAAAAATGGAGGAAGAGAATGTTTCCTAAATATCTCCACTTCATTGATCAGTGAAGAATAATGCTAATATATCTAATAATATTTATGTTATATATTATCCATATTTATTTATATTATATTATTATTGATATAATATATTACATTATGTTACAGTATACATTATAGATACACATATAAAATATACATTCGATTATGTGATATAATGTTATATTATATTAATATTATATTAATAATAGTATTATTATATTGTGTTACATTATGTTATATAAATAATAATAATATATATGTATTATATAACTAGTGATTACTGTCTTGAGCAAGAAGGTAGCCTCAGGAGCTTGCTGTTGTCTCATTATGTGCCCAGGTATAAATCTCTTTTCCTTTCTGGGTCTCAGGTTCCTTCTATGTGAAGAGAAGGGACTGAATTAGATGACCACTAAGGTCCCGCCTGTCTGTTTCTGCTTTCTAGGATTCTCATTATCCTGGGGCTTTGAAATTCTGCAAGCAGACTGTGATCTCTAGACCAGGCTCCAGGCTCGGGAGAAACAAGGAGAAGGCCCTTTGTTGTTGTTGGGTTAATTGAGGCATTGCTAGAAGGGCCCTTGACATCTGCTGGTCCTGGTCACCCTGGACAGGCCCACTCTTGGCCAATGGCCCTGCTCCCAATTAGTCTCTCAGATCTCATAGCCTTCCCAGGCAGAGGCCTTCCAGTGTTATAAGTTAGGAGAGATCACCTAAATTTTTAATTACATTGGTAAAGTTTTGTTTGTTTGTTTGAGGAGAGTTTGGATTTATGGACTAGATGCAACATTCTGGAGCCAAAAGAGCAACTATGGGATTTGGAGTTAGGTGAAACCTGGATTCTATTCCCACTTCTAATTTTTTCCTACCTTTGTGACTGTGGGGCATACATGGGATTGTACATTTAGAAGCAGAAGGACTTGAGAAGCCCCAAGTCTAACCTCCCTCTTTTTACTGATGAGGAAACTGAGGCACCCAGAGGATAAGTATCTCGTTCAGGGTCACACAGAGTAAGGGAGAGGGGGAAGGAAATAAGCATTTCTGTAGGACTTTCTGTGTGCCAGGCACTGTACACTTTACAAATATATCATTTGAACCTCACCACAACCCTGATGTCAACCCCATTTTACAGTTCAGGAAACTGAGGCTTAAACGACTTACCTAGAAGTCACACAGCCTCTGAGGCAAGATTGGAACTCAAGTCTGCCTAACTCTAGGCTCCCTGTTCTAAGACCGGCATCGCCTAGCTAGTACATGTATCTGATATAGGATTTGGAACCAGGTCTTCATTACTCCACTCAGGTCACTTAGCCTCCCTTTGCCTTCTTTCATCTACAAAATAGTTGTAATACTTATCTCAGAGTTGTCATGAGGCTCAGCAGGGCAACCCTGTGGATAGAGCATTTGGACCTGGGGAGTAGAATCCAGACCCACACACTTAACTAGCTCGGTTATCTTGGACAAGTTACTCTGTGTTCCTCAGTTTCCTCATCTGTAAAATGAGGATGATAACAATAACATCTATATCCCGAGGGGTTGTTGTGATGATAAAATGAAGGATTTACAAATTTTATAGCACTACGTAAATGTTATCATCAAATTAAATATATGTAAAGAACTTTGCAATTTTCTTTTAACTTTTACCTTCTGTCTTTAAATCAATACTATGTATTGGTTCTAAGGCAAAAGAGAGGTAAGGGCTAGACAATGGGGGTCAAGTGACTTGCTCAGAGTCACACAGCTAGGAAGTGTCTGAGGCCACATTTGAACCCGGGACCTCTTGGTTCCCAATCCACTGAGCCATCTAGTTGCCCCCTGAGCTTTGTAATTCTTAAAACACTGTAAGTACCAGTTATCACCATCTTTGTAAGCATCATCCTCACCGATCCTCACGTCATCCTCACAAAATAGTGTCCTCATCTATTCTTGGATAGAATTCTGAGAGGGATGGTCTCATGACAAAACACTCTCCTGCCATTCTTTTATATGTAATGTTCTGTAGACTGTTGCATAGGTGGATCAAATAACTGCTGTTTGTAGTCACATAAAAGTCTGAGGTCACAAGTCCATCTTCTCTAGGTTTCCTGAAAGCTTCCTTGGTACAACTCTAGACAGGAAAATATTATTGTTGTTGTTATAGTCGGATCTTGGCCCAGTTACTAATCAGATGAGTAGTAGGGACTAGTTATGCAGCGGCAGGAAAGTCACTTCTCCTCTGAGCCTCAGTTTCCTTTCCTGTAAACTGAGGGTAATAATACAAGATTGCCTAGCATGCAAGGTTGTGGCGAACAAATACTTGATAAACTAGTATTAGACTGGGACCTCCTTGAGGCTGGGGGCTGATTTTTGCTTTGCTTTGTCTCTCTGGTGTTTAGCCCAGTGCTGGGCATGTGCTAAGCTCTTAATAAGTGTATATTGATTGACTAATACAAAAATAGGCATGGCTGGTATTATTGCTACTATTATCGTGATTTATTCTTACCAAATTTAATGGAGCCCTTATAGTGAAAAATGATTTGGCACATTTCTAAACATCAATTCTTAGGCTATTGTTCCAAGTTGACCCTGTACAGCCTACACAGATTCTGTTAACAAATGTGTGTGTGTGTGTGTGCGTGTGAGGGGGGGGGAGGAGAGGGGGAGAGGGAGAGGGAGAGGGAGAGGGAGATAGAGTGGGGTGGAGAGAAAGAAACAGACAGGAAGACAGACAGACAAATAGAAAGGGAGAGACAGACAGAGATAAGAGGAGAGGGGTGGAGAGAGAGAAACAGACAGGGAGAGAGAGAGAGACAAAGACAGAGAGGGAGAGACAGAGAAAGATAAAGAGAGAAAGGGGTGGAGAGAGAAATAGAGGGAGAGAGAGAGACAGACAGAGCTAAAGAGAGAGAAACAGAAGGAGAGAGACAGAGAAAGAGGGAGAGAGAGAGGAAGGGAGGGAGAGGGAGGAAGGGAGAGAGAGACATACAAATAAAAGAGAGAGAGGGGTGGAGAGAGAAATAGACAGAGGGAGAGAGACAGAGAGACAAAGACAGAGAGGGAGAGACAGACAAGCAGAGACAGAGAGAGATAAAGAGAGAAAGGGGTGGAGAGAGAGAAATAGAGGGAGAGAGACAGACAGAGGGAGAGACAGACAGAGATAAAGGGAGAGAGGGGTGGAGTGAGAGAAACAGACAGAGGAAGAGAGACAGAGAGGGAGAGACAGACAGACAGACAGAGAAAGATAAAGAGAGAAAGGGATGGAAAGAGAGAAATAGAGGGAGAGAGAAATAAACAGATAGATAATGAGAGAGAGAGGGGTGAAGAGAGAAATAGACAGAGGGAGAGAGACAGAGAGACAAAGACAGAGAGGGAGAGACAGACAAGCAGAGACAGAGAGAGATAAAGAGAGAAAGGGGTGGAGAGAGAGAAATAGAGGGAGAGACAGACAGAGATAAAGGGAGAGGGGGTGGAATGAGAGAAACAGACAGAGGAAGAGAGACAGAGAGAGAGACAGACAGACAGAGACAGAGACAGAGAAAGATAAAGAGAGAAAGGGATGGAGAGAGAGAAATAGAGGGAGAGAGAAATAGACAGAGATAAAGAGAAAGGGGTGGAGAGAGAGAAACAGACGGGGGAAGAGAGACAGAGACAGACAGAGAGAAAGAGAGAAAGGGGTGGAGAGAGAGAAGCAGACAGAGAGAAGAAACTAACCTCCGTCTTTTCGCTTTTTTTTTTTTTGCTGGTTAAACCTGTCAATCTGCTTTGGGTCAAATTTTCTTTCATTAATGTGGACCTTTTTATGGTTGAACTTTCTCCAACTCCTGGTGCTTTCTGGGAGTCTCGTGCCTTGCCCAGAGCCTGTGGCATGAGCACTTGACTGGAGTGACCACAATTCCCACTGTGCTTGAACATGTGCAGAGACATTTATGGGTCAGCGTTCTGTAAGCTCAGCTCTTGTAGATGGGCTGTTCTGGCCTCTGAGGAGGCCTCCCTCCCCTCTCCCCCCCCCCCCCCCCCGGGCCCTGGCCGAAGGGGTGCCTAAGGGTCATTTGTTCTTGGATGTTGCTGCTAGAGGTCTGCCTCTCCTGGCCCCTCTGCTGCGGTGTCACTGATTCTCTCTACAGGGACTTACTTGGGTGTCAGCCAGGTCACAAAGGCTGAGTTTCCTCTGTGGTGGAACCTTCCCAAGAAGGTGCTAAAGCACTTTCATAAATTGGGTTAGAAAATCGGCTTTTCATTTCATTTCCTTTTTTACTTTGGGGATGTGTGGTTGAGGTAGGGGCAGGGCAGGATGGTCTATGGCTCAGTCTGTGGTAGAATGAGAGCTCCCGAGACAACTTGGAGCACTCACTGAGCATGTCCTAGGACTGGGCTTATACTGAACAGTGACACACTCCCTTATGTCTTGGGGTGTAAAATGAAAGGGGAAGGGGAAATGATTGTAGAGGAATAAGAATTGGGGGTTCTTTAGTTTCTGTCAGGGCTGGCACCTTGCAAATGTTTTACAGTGCAAGATGAGCTGGGAGAGGGACAAAGGAAGGGGGGGAGACAATTAATTTTTAAATATTTATTATCTGCTTCCTGCGAGAGCCCTTTCATTTAAAAAATTTATTTCTATTGATGTCTTTTGTATATCACCTTCATTTCCAAATATATCCATCCTACCTTCCTTGCCCAATAAAACCATCTGTAAAAAAAAAAAGATTTAAAAAAAAAGAGTGGCTTAGCAAAGCCAATCAACATGCTAGTCATATCTGACAGCAGATGCAATATTTGACACCCATAGGCCCCCACCTCTACAAAGAGGGGAGGAAATTATATTTTCTTTTTCTTATATTTTCCTTAGAACCAATTTTGGTCATTGAGATGACATAGCCTTCAGTTTCATGTGCTGTTGGTTCTTTTGTTCTTTCCATTGACATTATACTGGTCATATGTATATTGTTTATCTGGATCTTCTTATTTCAGCTCACCAGTTCACAAAATTCCAATAGTTCCTTAACATTGGAGATGAGCTGTTGCGTTGAGAAGCCAGGAGAGGCGAGCATCTCCCTGCAGGTGGATGGAGTGTGGCTCTTCCCATTTTCAGATATTCTTATAAGCGCAGGTCTAAAGCTGGGAGGAACTTCAGAAGATCTAGTCCAGTCCTGCCTATCCCACTTATTTTACAGATGAAGAAGTGGAAGTCCAGGGAGGTGATATAACAGAGCTGGCCTCCGAGGCTGGATTCAAACCCAGGTTCTCTCACTCTAAGTACAGCACTCTTTTCACTGCACAAAGTGTTTATTTTGTAGAATCTTGAACCTGGACCCTGGGAGGCTTCTCTTAGCGTCCCTCCAGTTGTAAACAATGATGTCTCTTCCTCTTTTTTTCCCCTAAATTTTAAAACTATATAATTTGTTTTTACATCATTTTATTTCTGTCTTTATGACATTTATTTTCACTACTCTTACTCCTCCCAAGAACAATAAAAGAGAAAAAGACAGCTCATACAACGAATATATGTTAAATATATGAAATACATACATATATATTCTAAATCCATCATCCATGTCCAAATCTTCGTGTCTCTTGCTGCACCCTGAGTCTATCCCCTCTCCGGCAAGATGCAAGGAGAATGCTTCACCTTTGGTCCTCTGGAGTCATGGTTTCTCATTGCATTGATTAGTTCTAAAGCCTTTCAAAGCTATTTTTCTTTATGATGCTGCTGTCATTGCATAAATTTTTCTCTTGTTTCTGCGTAAGTCTACAGAGGTCTTCTTAGCTGCCTCTGAAACTATTTCATCATTTTTAATGGCACGTAGTATTCCATTACATTCATATGCTATAATTTGTTTACCTGTTCCCCCAATAGGTGGGTTCTCCCTTGGCTTCTAGTGATTTTTTTGCTACTACAAAAAGAGCTGCTCTAAATATCTTTATACATATGGGTCCTATCCCACTTTCTTTAATCACGTTGCAGCATAGACCTTAGAGTGATACAGCTTTATCAAAGATATGTCCAGTTTAGTGACTTTGGGGCATAGTTGCAGATTTCTTTCAGAATGGCTGGACCATTAAAAAGCTTTTGTACAAATAAAACTAATCTAATCAAGTTTAGAAGGGAAACCACAAACTGAGAAAACATTTTTATAACATGTCACTGATAAAGGTCTAATTTCTCAGATTTGTAAAGAACTCGGTCAAATTTAAAAGAATACGAGCCGTTCTCCAATTGACAAATGGTCCAAGGATGTGAACGAACGATTTTCAGAGGAAGAAGTCAGAATGGCTGGACCAATTCAGAACTCCACCATCCGTGGACCTGTTTTCCTGCACTGACGTGGCATCAGCAGTGGTAGCCCTAGACCCAGGTGTTCCTTAGTTTCCTGTCTGTAGTGTCTAGGCTTTATGTCTCCATGAGGAGATGAAGCTGTTCCCCTGTCAGGACTGAAAGCTTTAGGCTGTGACTTTCCCCACTGTGTTCCTTGGGGTTCTCCAAAGCTGGGATGCTTTGCAGTATCCTAACACTGTTGAACTGGGTAGTGTTTGAGGAGTATTCGGTCACAATCAGAGGCAGCAAATCCTGTACAGCTGTCGGGACTGACTTGGGCATCCTGAGAACTGGGCTCCCATCCTGAAGTGACCTTGGACGAGGAAGTCTCACTCCCTTTTTCCTGGGCTTCAGCTTTCCTCTCAGTCAAACAAGGGGGCTGAACTAAATGGTCTTTCCAGTCCCTTCCAGCCTGAACAGTCTGTTCTTGCATAAATGAATCTCTTAGAGAGGCTTTCTCTTCCCTCAGGCATCAGATTTTTATTAGGAAGAGATAATTCACTGCTTCCCCCAAGAGAATGTGAGTGGGATGATGGAGAGAAAGAGAGCCTCCTTCCTTTCTGAGGTCTTTGCCTCATTTACCTCCATCTTCTCTTTTCTCTTTTCCTCAAAGCCTGGTTTGTACCCAGGCAGTAGCTGGTTACTACTATTACAGCTAGCTGAGAGGAGAGTTTAAGATAGTCCACGAATGGGGGGGGGGGGAATCTGGACCTGTTAAAAAAAAAACACAGGGAAGAGATCAAAACTTGTCCTTGGTGTCTCTGTAGCCTTGTGGGCCTCTCTGGGCTATGATTTACTCCTCAGGGCCCAGCAGCCTCTTGCCCTTAAGGCTTCTCTAGTCGGGGAGACCCTATCCCTGCTATTCTCCCCCTTCCTCCAAGACTATGAGTCCTAATTCCTCCGTGTTCTCTGCTTTTCCTGATGATGATGAGTATCTCAATGGATGCTAAGCGTCTCTTCCAAGTAACATGGCTTATTTTTCTTTATTTTATTTTAATAACAAATTTCCTCCTAAGTTTTTCAAAGTTATAGGATTCATGTTGTCTCCCTCCCCTCTTCCCTGCCCCTTCCTAGAGTTGACAAGCAATTCACTCTGGGTTATATCTAGTATCACCAAAACCTATTTCCATGTTACTCATTTTTTAAATGAATAATCTTATGGAACCAAAACCCCAAAACATATACCCAAATAATCAACTGATAAATCATATAACATGTGGACTTTAAAATTTTTCCTTTTTTTTTTTAACCTTTACCTTCCATCTTAGAATCACTACTGTGTATTGGCTCCAAGGCAGAAGAGTGGTAAGGGCTAGGCAATGGGGGTGAAGTGACTTGCCCAGGGTCACACAGCTAGGAAGTGTCTGAGGCCAGATTAAAAACCCAGGACCTCCTGTCTCCAGGCCTGGCTCCCAAGCCATCTAAGTTGTCTTCTATATAGCTCATAAAGGTGTGCAAAAAACTATATATTATCTCATTTGAGACTCATATTTGCTTTATCTCCATTTTGTAGATGAGGAAATCAAGAGAGCCAAAAAAGCGACTTGCTGGAGGGCAGCTGGGTGGCAGAGTAGATAGAGCACCAAACCTAGATTTGGGAGGACAATCTGGCTTCAGACACTTTCCAGCTGTGTGACCCTGGGCAAGGCGCTTAACCTCATTTGCTTAGCCCTTACCCTTCTATCTTAGAATTGTTATTAAGACAAGAAAGTGAAGGTTTTAAAAAAACACTTAATTAATGCTTTATTTTTATGTCTAAATATTTTAATATGTTAAGTTTTACTTTCAAATATGGTAAATATTGATAGATATAACCTATATAAATAAAAATTCTTTGGGGTCCTCTGTAATTTTTAAGAATGTAAAGAGTTCCCAAGAACAAAGAGTTTGAGAACCTCTAGTCTGGTACAGCCTTTTTATTTTGCAAATGCAGGAAATGAAATCCAGGATGTAGCCTGCTGAAAACAGAGCTAATACATAGAGGACTGTAGTTTGAACCCAGGTGTCTCAGATGGACCAATAATATATCTGCCATCTACCTCAATAGTAATTATGAGGCTAAAATAAGATACTAAAAGTGCTTTGAAAAGAATAAAACTGTATGTAAATGACAAGTATTCTCATTATTATTCTAATAGTATCAATATTTTAATTGTATTGACACAGCTCAGTCTGGTGAATTAGAGCCTTGTCTTCAGTCTGAAAAACTTGGACTTGAATTCTGCCACTGATAGCTTTTGCCTGGGTTTATTTGGTCAAATCACTTAATGTCTCTGAGCCTCAGTTTCTCCCTCTGTAAAATGGAATTATATTCTTGATAGCATCTGCTATTCGGGGCTTTTGTGAGGTATACATGAAATAATCCAGCTAGGAGCTTGAGAAACTTTAAAGAGTTAGGGAAATGTCAGTTACAGTTTTATAATTATTGTACATTAATTGAAGTTAAAGGTATCTTGGATAAAAGAATTTTATTCAGTCAATCAATAGGCATTTGAATGCCTACTATGTGCCAGCTGTTAGGGAGACCTGTATAAGTGGGAAAACAATTTATGCCCTTGGGGAACTTAATTTAACTGGGAGAGGCATCACGTGGCTATGTAAGTGTTTACAAAATAAATACAAGGTCATTTGGGGAGTAGGGCACTAAGAGCTGGAGGCATCTGGAAGGACTTCATGTAGAAATAAGATGGTGCTTGAGTCTAGCCTTTGAGACACAAAAAAGTAAAAATAGCTTTTGTTTTTTTCAGCCACCAAAGGATACGGGTGTTACTCTCTTGGGTTGGCCTTCTCTTCCTCCCCCCATTGCCTCCCAGTGTCCCCCACAAGAATCTGGGTTAAAAATAAGGAAAATTTCATGCCATTTCAGTCCTGTATGGTCCAGAAACAGGACCCATTCTTTAGGCAAATAAGGAGAAGACAATGATTTTTTTTTTTTGCCTTCACCAAATTATTCTCAGAAAAAGGAGTAGCTAAAGAAACAAAACCCAAGTCCCTGTTCATTGTGAAAATTTGCCTTCCTTCTAGGCCGTGGTGCCATTTAAAAATAAATGGCAAAAGAGAGAAGGAGGAAAGGAAAGAGAATCACCGTGGCCAGAGTCCTCTTTGGCCCGGAGTGGCCGGAAGTGTTGCTGAACTGGGCGGGTGAGGCCCCAGCTCCCTCCTGAAACAGTTATTCTTTGTGTGGGTTGCTGCGCTACACAGTAATGAGAGCCTCAGGCCAGAATTTTAAATTATTAAATATCTTTAAGAGATGATTTGAACCTGAGTGTGTGCATGTGTATGAGAGAGAGGGCTGATGGGAAATCTCTCATCCCTCGTCGTGGTGCTGCCGCTCTGCCTGGCTCAGATCTTCCTCTGGCAGCTGGGAATAAACAAGGAAGAGGGGTGTGGCTGGCAGGGCGGCCGGGTGGGACAGGAAGCCCAGGACTTGGGCTCCTTCTGGGCACCCGCATATAGTGTCTGTGGGAAGGCCCCTGTCCCAGGGCCTTAGAGTCCTCCTCTGAAAAATGGAGCTTCAATTCAATGCATCTTAGATTTATTTCAGAGTATGCCAAGTGCTTGTGCTAGAAGATAGAAAAGCAAATAATAGTAAGAGTAAGAATAACTCCTCACATTGATATGGTGCTTGAAGGTTTGCAATGTGCTTTATGCATCTTAATTTTGTTTGATTCTCAAAATGACTCTATAAGGTAGATGCTATTCTTCTTCATTTTACTGATGAGGAAACTGAGGCATCAAGCCCCAAAAGTGACCTGTCCAGGCTCATCCAGCTAGTAAGTATCAAAGATCCTCCTGACTCCAAGTCCTGAATTCTATCCACTGGGATGCTTACCTGCCCCAAAGTGAAAGACCCTATCCACTGGCTGACATTCTACTTGGGGGTAGGGGTAGTGAGGGATGGGATATATATGCCAGTAAATGAAGGATACATAGAAAATCAATATAATATTTTGTTTCAGTCATTTTCATTTGTATTGGACTTTTCATGCCTCCACTTGGGGTTTTCTTAGCAAAGATACTCTGGTGATTTGTTGTTTCCTTCCTTTTTTCCTCTCTGCACAATTTATTTATTTATTTAATAGAGTTTTTATTTGTTTGTTTGTTTAAAACCCTTACCTTCTGTCTTGGAATCCATGTATTGGTTCCAAGGCAGAAGAGCAGTAAAGGGTAGGCCATGGGGCCACACCCTGTCTGAGGCCGGATTTGAACCTAGGACCTCCTGTCTCTAGGCCTGACTCTCAATCCCCTGAGCCACCCAGCTGCCAATTTTATTTATTTTTAAATATTTTTCCATGATTCCATGATTCATTTTCTCTCCCTCCCCTCTTCCCTCTCTCCCTTAGTTTGACAAGCAATTCCACTGGGTTATACATGTGTTATCACTTCATAACTATTTCCATATTTTAAAAACTAAAATCCCAAATCCTGTACCCATATAAACAAGTGGCAAATCAATCATATGCTTTACTTCTGTGTTTCTACTCTCACAGTTCTTTCTCTTGATCTGGATGGCATTTTTTCTCATAAGTCCCTCAGGGTTGTCCTGGATCCCTGCATTGCTATCAGCAGCAAAGTCTATTACATTGGATTGTTCCACAGTGTTTTAGTTTCTGTGTACAATGTTCTCCTGGTTCTGCTCATTAGTTCATGGAGGTCTTTACAGTTTGTATAGAATTCCTCTCTTTCATCATTCCTTTCAGCACCATAATATTCTAGCACTGTCATATACCAAATTTGTTCAGCCATTCCCCAATTGAGGGACACCCCCTCATTTTCCAATTTTTTGCCACCACAAAGAGCACTTGTCATTTCCTTCTCTTGTTCATTTTATACATGAGGAAATGGAGGTAAACAAAATTGAGTGACTAGCCCAGGATCACACAGCTAATAAGTGTCTTAGGCTAGTTTTGAACTCAGGAAGATGAGTCTTCCTTACTCAGACCTGGTGTTTTGTTGGGGGACATGAAAAGCTAGAGGAATGCAGAGAGGCCTTTTCTAGGAAGTGGTACCTTGGGCCGAGTCTTGGAGCCAGGGGCTGCAAGAGGCAGAAGTGAGAAGGGACACCATTGTAGGCATGAGGAGCAACATGGAGGCATGGAGAAAGATGGACCGTCAGGTATAGGATATAGCAAGTAGAGCACTTGGAAACATGGAAAGTAAGATGGCAGGTACTGTGTTATCCTCCTACGAAGACTGGTTTAGGACTAGATTGTAAAGGTTTTAAGTGCCAGAGTCTATAGTTGATTCTAGAGATCAATAGAGAGCCACTGGAGCTTCTTGAACTGAGGAGTGACAGGTCAGACTTGTGCTTTAGGAATATCAATATGGCAACTGGGAGAAAGTGGAGAGAGGAAAGGAGGTCAATTAGGAGTCTATTGAAATAATCCAGGCAAGAAGTGATGAGGGCTTGAAGTCAGGTTGCAGCTATTTGAGTGAAGAGAAGAGGCCTAATAAAAGAGATATTATAGAAGTAAAATTAGTAAGACTTGGCAACTGTTTAGATATTAGAAGTGATTGAGAATGAAGACTGAAAATGGCTCTGCAGTTTTAATCCTGAGTGCCTAGAAAAAATGATGGTATTCTCAATAGAAATGGGGAAATTAGGAGGGAAGGGGGAGAATTTGGGAGGGAAGATGAATTCCTTTTTGGTCCTGATGAGTTTGAGATGCTTATGGAACATCCAAGTGAAAATGTTCAGCAGGCATTGGAGATATGGAGCTCAGGAAAAAGACAAAGGTTTGGTGATATATAGATCCTGGGGGTAATTTACATAAAAGTGATAGCTGACCCCATGGGAGTTGATGGAATCACCAAGATGGAGAATGTAGAAAGAGAAGAAACAATATCCCAGAGCCCTGGTGGGTTGGGACATGGATGAAGACTCTGTCCAGAATACTGAGAAGGAGCCATCAGTGGTAGGAGGAGAACCATGACAGAACAGAGTCTTGAAAATGGAGGGAGACAAAGATACCTTAGAGGTAGAGGCCGGGTAGTCTGATAATCCTCAGATCACTTAGTGCACAGATTACTTGAGGAAAGTATTTTCTTAACCATGAAGTGCAATAGAAAATGTCAGCTATTAGGATCAGTTTTAGAGCTGAAAGAGAATTAAGAGGTCATTAAGTCTATCCTTCCCCCCTACTTTCTTTACAGCAAACCACAAATCCAGTATTCAAAACTCAAACTCATTCTTCTTTCTGTAATGCATTGCTTTACAGTCAGGTATTATTCATTCACTGTGTCTCCAACTCTTCTCTAGTCCCATTTAACCCACAGCCATTCATATCTCAGCTTCAGGCCTTATTTTCTTTTATGGACCATAGACATGACTGCCTTTAGCTCTGACCTGAGGAAGGGGAAAGGTGAGGAAGTCCTGGCATTGTTGGATCGAAATCTGAAAGGAATCTTAAAGATACTCTCATGGTTCCTTGATGAGTGAATGAATCTCTCAAGGGCTGAAATGAGGTGCTTCTACTTTTTTTGTGAGTTCCCCATTCATTAATGAAGGTCTTTTTTTAAATTTTATTTTAATAACAAATTTCCACATAAGTTTTTCAAAGTCATATGATCCATGTTATCTCCCTCCCTGCTTTCCTCCCCATCCCAGAGTCAACAAGCAATTCAGTGTAGGTTATACGTGTATTATCATGCAAAACATTGCCATGTTATTCATTTTTGTAATTAAATAATCTTATAGAACCCAAACCCCAAAACATATTCCCAAATGAACAAGTGATATATCATATGTTTTCATCTGCATTTCTCCTCTGGAGGTCTTTAAGCAAAGGCCAATGACTCTATATGTCCAGGGAGTGCCAGAAAGAGGATTCCTACATTGGGTGAAAGACTGATCCAGAGAAAGAACTGTGGGAGCAGAAACACAGAAGAAAAACAACTGCTTGATCACATGGGTCGATGGGGATATGATTGGGGATGTAGACTCTAAGCGATCACCCTAGTGCAAATATGAATAATATGGAAGTAGGTCTTGGTCAATGACACATGTAAAACCCAGTGGAATTGTGTGTCAGCTATGGTAGGGGGTGGGAAGAGGGGAAGGAAAGTATATGAATCATGTAACCATGGAAAAAGTTTCTTAATTAATCAATAAAAAATAAAAATAAAAAAGAAAGACTGTACTCTCTCTGACCTCTGAAGGTCCCTTCCAGCTATGGGATGTCTGAGCTTCTGCAAAGGAAACTGGAAGCTTGACATGGTGATGTGAGGAGGAAGGCTGTGATTCAGAAATAGGATCTGTGGATTATAGGTGAGGCCATTTGTAGAGGATGGGTTTGCCCTCTGAAAGAGGATACAGAAACTGTAGGTGAGGCTATTTGTAACAGATTCAGCCCATCATTTGCTGTTGATCTTCTAAGATAGGAATGGAGCCATAATGAGCACTTCTGACACTGAGAGCAAGGTTTTATAAAACATGCCCTCCACTCAACTTTTAAAGACAAATTCCATTGGGTAGAAGAAGTCTGACATCTGTTTGCTTTCTAGTTTAACTAATTACTCTTGCTAACTAGGTGCTAAGCTCAGGGGGTTTCTACCCTTCTACACATCTGTCGTCACCCTCTCAATTTTGACACCTTGGGTCATGGTTCTGGATAGAAAAAAGGGATAAAGTCCTTCCTTCGTGAATATGGCTGTGTCCCAGAAATGCCAAAGGTGTTAGAGTATACTGTCTGTAAATGATGATTACATTAATTATCATTATTCCTATTATTACTGACACTAATTATATGCGAGAGATGCTTGCCTGAAGTGGGATTAAGGTGACACCTGTGACCTTTACAGGCTAGTTTAAAATTGTCCTTTCCTGCCTCACCCACAATATCTGCGATTCTCCACTCCTTCCCCCTCCCCTTGTCGACACACATTAAGTATCTGCGTTTACTCGTCTGCATTTGTTCCAAAATGAAAATGGAGACGTGTGAATGGCTCATGTCTAGCGAGACCCTGCTAGGCCTTCACCCAAAAAAGAAAGCCAGGGGGAAAGGAAAAGAGGAAGACGGAGGGAGGGCTTTCTTTATTTCTATCCAGCAGAACGGCAGGCAGACGTAGGCCTGTTGTTTACATGCAATGTTATTTCTCATGGACTGTCAGTGTTAAGAAGAAAAGGGGTCCCAGATCCCCAAATGGCAACTGAGCTTGTGTGTAAAGCTGCCTGGCTGGCATCGCAGATGCCTTGGAAGGTGCCCCAGAGCTGTTAAATGTTTGCTTGATCTGCTCCTGGAAATCCTTGCACATGCAAATTCCGTTGTTTGCTGTGGGTAGCTGACAGAACACTCGGGGCCCTCGAGTGGGTTACTATTTTTTACTACTGGATAAATGTCCTGGGTGGGCTTTGTATGCTCTTTCTCAGCATTTTCCCAATAGCCAGGGCCCAGACTCTCTGGTTCATTTGGCTTTCCTGAGCCTCTTCTGCTCCGCCAAGCTCTGTCCTTTTTTTCCCAATCGCCCATGACCATGGCAGCCAGGTGGCTCAGTAGACGCCAAGTGCTAGGCCTGGACTTAGGAAAACCCGAGTTCAAATCTGGCCTCAGATATTTAGTAGCTCTATGGAACCTAAGCAAGTTATTTAACCTCTTTTTGCTTTAATCTACTGGGGAAGGAAATGGCAAACCAATCTAATATCTTTGCCAAGCAAACGCCACCAATAGCATGGCTTACAGTCATGGAAAGTTGGACATGATCGAATGCCTGAAAACAGCCCATGACATTGCAAAGAGACTTCTGTCTTTTAAAAAATTGCTGGTAGGAACTTAGTAGCTGTTGACAAAAGCAAAAAAATTAAGAAAAATGAAAAATAAAAAGCATGAAAACTTATCTAAACCCCATAGCATTTAACAGAGTGGAATTAGATAAACTGAGTATTTTATGACATTCTATAAGGCAAATCATTAGAGACAGTATAGTGTAATGGATAGGGCACTGGACTTGGTCATAGAAAAACTCAGGTTCAAATCCTGTCGAAGCTACTGACCACTTGTGTGACCCTGGGCAAGCCGCTTAACCTCTATGAGCCTCTGTTTCTTTATTTGTAAAAGGAGGGAGCTGGATTTAATGGCCTATAGGGATTCTTCCAGCTCTAAAATCTATGATTATTATTTATTGGTCAGTCATGTCCAACTCTTGGTGACTCTGCAGACCTTTAGGGTTTTCTTGGCAAAGATACTGGAATGGTTTGCCATTTTCTTCTCTGGTGGATTAAGGCAAATAGAGGTTAAGTGACTTGCCCAGGGTTACACTGCTAGGCAGTGTCTGAGGCTGGATTTGAATTCAGATCTTCCTGATTCCAGACTCAGTGCTTCTTCTACTGAGCTACCTAACTGCTCCAAATTTATGATACTCTGAAATAATTCACGGGATGGCATGGAATAACATCTCTCTCTCTCTTAGGTCTTTGTCTTTGTTCATTTTTCTTTCTTATATTATCATTGATATTTATACTGTGCTGCTTCTGATACTCTCACTTGGCATCATTTTAAATAGGTCTTCCCATATTTGCTTGTGCTTTTCATATTTATTATTTTTATGACACTAGAATATTCCATTACATTAAAATACCATAATTTATTCATCTATTCACCAATCTAGTTTCCCGATTCTATTATAAATAAAGTAGCTATGAATATTTTTATAGAGATAGGTCCTTATTTTCTTCTTTAAAAAAAAAGTATATTTTTAGTGTAAAATCCTAGACTTAGACTCATCGGGTCAAAAGGTAAACGCCGCTTTTGTGACTCTTTGTATATTGCCACATTGCTGTCCAATATGGAGAGTGTCAGCCTGCAATCCCACTGATAACATATTAGAATACTTTTTTTGCCCATACCTTGTCAACCTGTTTTTTCTTCTACTTCTAACCTTTCCTGTAGGTAGAAAGTGATATCTTGGGGAGGCATCAAGGCCTGTTGAGTAAAAGGCTAGTCTTGAGTCAGGAAGACTTAGGCTTTTACCCTTATGATTTGGAAGACCATGATGGAGAGCTGGAATGCTATAAAAGATAGCAGGAATTCTAACCTGAAGTCTGTGGATCGATTTCAGGGAGTCTGTGAACTTGGATGGGGAAAAAATTATATATTTATTTTCACTAACCTTTAACTGAAATTCTGCCTTTCCTTCAATTATGAATGTAGGCAACAAGCCATGGTAATATGAGCAATACTTAGGACTTTGTCACTAATAGAAATCATAGATATTTTTATATCAGATTACAGTTATGGCAGATATCTCAAAAGAATGTGGTGGTGTTTTTTTTAAAGGATTCACAACCTTTATTGTCTCTGAGAACACTACCATAACTTTGGAAATATGAGATTAAATGAAAACAAAGGTCATAAAAGAGGGAAGGGAGAATTTGTGGGGAGGGGGATGCCCTCCCTCCCCGAAGGTACAGAGTGGGCTCCATGGCCACAATTCTAAGACTATGGATTCCACTGAAAACTCAGACCCCGGGAGAGGGAAGCCTTGGGGAAGCATCATCAGTCACAAAGGTAAGGTAGATCTCTTCATCTCATCCTCAGTCAGACTGGGAAAGGAGTAGGGGTCATCTTTGGAGTTTATATACAAAAAGCTGCACCCCAAAATAGAGATCTATGGTCTTTTCATTAAAAATAGTTTTTAAAAAACCCTTACCTTCCATCTTAGAATCAGTACTGTGTATTAGTTCCGAGGCAGAAGAGTGGTAAGGGCTAAGCAAGGGGGGGTTAAGTGACTTGCCCAGGGTCACAAAGCTAGGAAGTGTCTGAGGTCAGATTTGAACCCAGGACTTTCCATCTCCAGGTCTGGCTCTCCATCCCCTGAGCCACCCAGCTGCCCCTAGCTCTCACTATTTCTAAGTTACTGTAGTTATAAGACCTGTAATCTCAGGCTTCTTGTGTACACACTGAATTTCAACAATTGATTTCCTTTGTAATCCCCTATGCATTTTGTCTTAAGCATTTAAAAACATCATTCCAAAAAGGTTTCTTCCAACTACCAGAGGGGTCCATATCACAGAAAAGGTTAAGAATCCCTGCCTCATAAATTGCTTGACTTGGTGTCAGAAAACTCTGGCTTCAAATCTTATCTTTCCTTCTGTGGTACCAGAGGCAATTCAGCTTACCTCTCTCAGCCCATTTCTTCATCTGTAAAATGGGTATGTTGGACATCTATATCAGAAGGTTATTGTGAAGGTCAAATGAGATAATATTATTTATAACGTGCAAATAAATTCAGTTGTTTTCCTGAGGCCGTCTTGATTGACAACGATTCACACCAATTGTTGATTTTATAATAGATTCGGGTCACACTTCGTCTCATAGCATGCTTAGCCATCCTTGGATAACCTCTCCATTCTTGCTTTTACCCTTTCCGCTCCAGTAGAGAATCAACCTGAGGGCTGTGAACTTTTAGAAATATTTTGGTAACTGCATTTCAATATCATCGGTTTCCTCTGTAGTCCTATGTCATTTTTTGCCTTTAAGATATTGTTTTGCAAAGGGGGCTGTAGGCTTTACTAGGTTGCCACAGGGGTTCACAGCCCCCCAAAAGCTGTGAACCCCTCACCTAGATGGGTCATTGTATCGTAGACTTACAGTTGGAAAGGACCTTAAAGGTCATTCGTTCCAACTTCCTTGTTTTAGAGATGAGAAAGCTGAAATTCAGAAATGTTGTGATTTGCCCAAACTGAAAACATTGTCCCTGGGCCTCCTGCTTGCTCTCTTCAAACTCTTTCTCTTATCAAGCCAGCCTCTACAGAGGCCTTGGCATTCCTGCTTCCCTGTTTTAGCTCATATTTTTTTCCTTTCCTGAAATAATCTCCTCAGCCCCTTATTTCTACCCTGGCAAATCCTACCCATCTTTCCCAGCCTAGTTTAAACTCCATCTTCCCTCCTGGATTAGTCCAATTTCTCTTTCTCTGAAATTCTAGAATGTTTTACAGCCTGGACTACAGAGTTTCAAGGACTTGACTAGAATTTACCCTCTAACTCTAGTTGTGTTTGTGTGTGTGTATCTCAAATTCTCCCCCAGCTAAAATGCTAACTTTTTTTTAACCCTTGCCTTCTGTCTTAGAGTCAATACTGTGTATTGTGTATTGGTTCCAAGGCAGAAGAGTGGTAAGGGCTAGGCAATGGGGGTTAAGTGACTTGTCCAGGGTCACAAAGCTAGGAAGTGCTGAGGCCACATTTGAACCCAGATAATCCTGTCTCTGGACCTGGCTCTCCATCCACTGAGCCACCCAGCTACTCCCTAGATGCTAACTCTTGGTGGCTGGACATCGCATCTGCTCCTGGGCTCGCTCGTCCCCCCACAGCAGAGCTTCCTAGCCCGGTGGTCCTGTTGAGCTTAGAGGATGGGGACCCCCTAAGCTCTGTAGACACTTGATGCCTGGGCTGGTCTTGGTCAGCTTATGCTCAGCTGGAGTAGAGAGCTGTGCTGGTGGCCTTGTCGCAGCAGACATGGGATGTGGGGAATCAAGAAGCCATCTAGAGCACTCCCGGAGATTGGTGCTAGACACCAGGAGGGTGCAAAGCGAGAGGGAGTTGTAGGGAAAATGCTGGATGTGCACTCAGAAGACTCAGTCCCTGAAGTGACTTCAGAAATTCTCTGGGTCTCTGAGACAGATGCAATTGAAGACATCTGTGGCCTCTGCGGTGGTGGGCCTGGAGGCGAAGGCTCCCCTCTGCACGGGGGGAGCTGCTGGCGGAGTGGTTCCATTCCACCCAGAATGGCCTCATATGGGCCAGGCACTCTACTAGGTCCTGTGGAAGCAAAGATAAAAAAATACCTGTCATCGGGTCAGCTAGGCGACACAGTGACTAGACCCCCGGGGTCTGGAGTCAGGAGGATGTCGGTCCAGATCAGACACTTCCTAGCTGTGTGACCCTGAGCAAGTCACTCAACCCCAGGGGCCTAGTTCTTGCCGCTCTTCTGGCTTAGAATCAATACTGAGGCAGAAAGTAAAGGTTTAATAAAAACCAAACAACCTCTAAAAGTCTCTGCCTAGGCTTTGGGGGTAGGAAACAGTACAAAGAGATAAACACAAAGTGATTTGGTGGTAAAAGAGAGAGAGAGGCAAAAGGGAGCACAGGGAGAGTCAGCTTAGCCCAAAGGGTAAGAGGCAGCATTCCAGGTCTATATAGAGGCAGAGGGACAAGAAGTTGAGTGAAAAGAAAGAAGACCTATTTGATTTGAGTGTAAAGTTCATGAAACAATTAATAACTATTTATTACTGTTTTTAAATTATTTTTATTTATTTATATTTATTATATATAAAGATATTTCTATATTTTTATAAATATATAAAATGTATATGATGTATACTATGCTATATATAAAATATATGATACAAATATATATAATTATAAATATGTACAAATAAATACATATAAATACAAATATATAAATATATATTTTTTGAAATATTATTATTATTATTTATTACTACTATGTACCGGACACTGAGCTCGGCACTGCGGATATACATACAAAGAGGAGGAATATGGAGCAAGCCAGGAGCCAGGTTGTAAAGGGCT
>NC_058131.1:349819296-349841732 GCF_016433145.1 Gracilinanus agilis | reverse complement strand
CTCTCTCTCTCCTTCTTTCTTTCCTTCCTTCCTTCCTTCCTTCCTTCCTTCCTTCCTTCCTTCCTTCCTTCCTTCCTTCCTTCCTTCCTTCCCAGCCAATATTGCTATCTGTCTTCCTTCTGCAATCAACTGCTTCTTCCATGTTCTTTCCTTTCCTTTCCTTGTCCAACCATAGCAGTTATTTGCAAATGCCTCCGTATTCTGGAGGTTGCTTATTGCCCACCAAGAGGTAACATCATAGCACAGTAGAAAAACTACTGCTTGTGGAGTCAGAAAACCTGGGTTCAGATCTCAGCTTTGCCTTCTTACTATCTGTAGTACCTTTGGCAATTCAATAAACCTCTTTAGGCCTCATTTTCCTGATCAATAAAATGAGGGAGTCAGACTAGATGCCTTATTCTCCTCCATGTATATGCCCTTTGATCAGTGACACTGGCCTCTTTGCTCTTCTTCACATCTCCCAACTCCTAGTATTTTCTCTGGCTCTCCTCCTGCCAAGAATGCCCTCCCTCTTCATCTCTCCCTTCTGGCTTCCTTCAGCTAAATTTCTACCATCATCAAGAAGCCTTTTCTAGCCCTTCATTTTAGAGTCTTCCCTCTGTATATTTATCCTTCTTCATACATAATTTTCATGGTGTTTCCCTCATTATTGAGCTCCTTGAGAGCAGGGACTGTTTTTGGTTTTCATTGTACCTCCGATACCTAGTATAGTGCCTGGCACATAGTAGGTGCTTAATAAGAGCTAATCGAAACACTGAATCTGAGGTTCCTTCCAGCTCTAAATCTGAAATCATGTTCTCTTGAGCTAGAAAATGAGAGGGTTAAATTAGAGGGTGAGACTGTTGGGATTGTTCCTACATTTGCTCTGATATTTTTTCTATTCCTCTCTCTGTTATTCCTTGAGACACCTCTGTTGTCTCCTATTACTCCCTATGCTTTCAGCTCTGTTTGTACCACAAAATACATTGCAAATTATAAAGCACAATATATGTGTATATATGTATATGTTAATTTATATATGTATAAGTATATATTTACATATAAATATAGATGACACCGTCATTATATATGTCACACACACATACACACACAAACATCTTGTTTCCCTCTCTTTGTACACAAGACAACATTTGCTCTCCATCAGGTTATTCCTATGGATATCTGACAATTAGGATATCTGACAAATCATTCATTGCTGTACAAGATGTAGATAGTGAGTTTGTTGGCTTGAGGGCCCCCTTAGTTGAGTCATCTTGGTTGAGACCAAATCATGTTTCTAGGGCAATTCTAAGCCTGGTACAGGCGGTCAACCTTCTCTACTAGGTGCCTTCAACTTCTCAAGAAAGTCATCATCTCAGGGAGGTCCTAATAGAGAGATTGTGAATGAGTTTAAGAACAGGTATGGCAGGCACAAGTTGGTCTTGCAGCATGCATGAATTTTTTCCAAGGACAGCTGGATCAGCCAGGCAATCAATGAATATTAAGAACCTATTCTGTAGGGGCATCTAGGTGGATAGAAAATAGAGTGCCAGGCCTGAAGAAGGGAGGTCGTGGATTCAAATCTGACTTGAGATACCTTCTAGCTCTGTGACCCTAGACAAGTCACTTAACCCTAGTTGCCTAGCTTTTACTGCTATTCTGTCTTGGAACCAATACACAATATTGATTCTAAGACAGAAAGTAAGGGGTTCCCCCAAAAAAAACCTACTCTGTGTGTCACATGCACGAGCTGGGCAAAATACAATTGCTACTCTCAAAGAATTCCCAGCTGGATGGAGGTGGTGAGAGAGACAACATGCAAACAACTACATGTAAACAAACCATGAACAGGAAAAATTGAAGATAATCCTAGAGGGAAGGCACTAGACTTAAGAGAGAGTGAGAAAAGCTTCCTACAGAGGGGAGATTTTAGCTGGGACTTGAAGGAAGCCAGGATATGGAGCTGAAGAAGGGAGAGAGTTCTAGGGATGGGGGACAGGCAGAGAAAGTATCTGGAAGTGAGAGATAGAGTGTCTTGTTGGAGGAACAAAAAAGAGGCAGTGTCACCGAAATCCAGAATACATAGAGAAACGTAAAGTGCAAGAAGACGGGAAAGATATGGGGGGGGGGGGGTGCGGGTTATGAGAGGGCTTTGAACATCCAACAGTGACCACTATAGTGGAAGCTGGAGGTGACAGGGAGCTACTGGTGGTTATTGGGAGGGGTGACATCATCAGTCTTGTCCTTTAGAAAGCTCACTTTGACATCTGAGTGGAGAGTGACCAGTGCATGAGAGACTTGGGGCAGGCAGTACTTCCCCCACTTTCCCCTAGCAAGATATAATAATAATGATCTGGGCATGAAGAGAGGAGGAACATAGGGACTCCAGGCTGGAAAGACCCTAGAGATCATTTAACATGATCCCCTCATTTAAAAGGAGGGGAGATTGAGGCTCAAAAAAGGGAAAGGACTTGCCCAAAGATTTGAACCCAGGTCACCTGACTTTAAATCTATACCATAATTGCTGGTGTGTGTGTGTGTGTGTGTGTGTGTGTGTGTGTGTGTGTGTGTGTGTGTGTGTGTGTGTGTGATGCTTGTTACTGTCTAATGGTTCAACATCAGAAACAGATGTGATTTTGTCAGTGAAAACATTAAAAATGGACTTTGGACCATTAGACCTTTCTGACTAACTTGTAGCTGGAACCTTCTTGTCTTTGTTGACTCTTCCAATTAGAACGTAAGCTCCTTGATAGTAGGGACAGTCTTGGGTTTTTTTTTCCATAGGACTGTTTGCATATGCTTAGTGCTTAACAAATTGTTCTTCATTCATTTATTCCCTCTTTACTTAGCTGGGGTTTCTGTCACAAAAATTCTAGCATCATTTGGTAACCTGTATTGAGCAAACCTACTTGAAACAAAATCTAAAACCTCTCATTTCCTCCTGGTTTCTTTGGAAAGTTACTTCTCGGAGCACAGAGGATTTGGACTTTTGCTATATCAGGGGGTGGGCTATTACTCCTTTCAGAGCTGTGGTTTTCTACAGTACAGGGCACAGATGTCTGAATGTTTCTAGTTTCAATTTAACACACTTTCTCATGTGCTCAACAGAAAAAAGAAATCAAGCAGGAAACATATGAGCAAAGAAAAGGAAATTAGGGTTTGTGAGCCGAGTGCATCATTCTTGAAACAGTATTCTGAAAATAAAATGAAAGAACAATGAAGGAAGGCCTACGGTCTGTCACGTGAGGTCACGTTCTTTCCATTCTGAGAGGTTTTCAAGCAGATTTGAGTTAACCAAAACCTGTCTGCAAACAGCAAGCTAAATGATACACCCTTTTGAGGGGTCTGCTAATTCTGGAATCTTTAAACTTTGAATTCAAGTTTAAGTTGATACTTTAACTGGGTCTCTGTCCCATAATTTGTAAAATGAGGGGTTGGAATAAAGGCCCTTTCCAGCTCTAAATGTATGATTCTTTTATAGTGAATAGTGAACTCATTTGGACTGTTGTTACTAGCAAAGGACTTTCTGGTCTGGGAGGGAAGGAAGAAGAAAAAGGGGAAAGGGACAGTGTAAAGAGAAATGGACAGATCTAGAAAGACCTCAGGGCTGTTGAGGTATAAGATGCTCCCCCCACACACACACACTTTTCCAGTGAGTTCTACTGTATCTTCTAATATAAATGTACCTTTGTGCTTAAAGGAAGTTAACCATTAGGATAACACTGGCTACAAATGGATCTACTGGTCTGTTCTTCTTTGAAAAGGCATTTGGGTATGAGAGAGACAGACATTATTTTAACTGTTTGTGACTTAAGTCCTATCAACAGTGAATTTAAAAGTTATGGTGTCTCACAGGAAATAGAATCCTTATTTAGGAGTTAAGGGATGTACATTCTGGTGCCAGCTTTGCCACTGATGAGCTGGGCGAATAATTCTGTGAATTCCCAACTCCAAAATACACATTTGCCTCACAAGTGTGTTCAATTTTAAAAAGCTAAAAACGGTACCATTGGTCATTGTCCTTCCAGTGGTCCATGAGTTAAGTCCACATATGCCAAATTGGCAGGGAGTGTATGGAGCACCCTGTTGTATCATCTTTTTGTTATTTAGTTGTTTCAGTTATGTCTGACCCTTTGGGGAGTTTTCTTGGCAAAAATGTTAGAATGTTTTGCCATTTCCTACTGCAGATCATTTTAGAGATGAGGAAACTGAGGCAAACAGGGTTAAATGACTTGTCTAACAAATGTCTGAGACTAGATTTAAACTCAGAAAGATGAATCTTCTTGCCTGTAGACCCAGTGCCTATTCACTGTGCCACCTAGCTGCCCTGTATCATCTTACCTTTGCCAAAGATTTGAGCAAATCTTTGTTGCCAAACATTAATAAGTAAGCTGCAGCTCAGCAACAAATTGTTGGTTGATTTCAGTGCACCCATCAGAAGCAATCTCACTAAAGTGTCTCCTTCCACCCCTTCTTAGAACCAGAGAAACACTTGAGTTTTCAGAAACAGTTGTGCCAGTAACATAGGCCTTGCACGGCCTACCAAGCTAGTAAAATTTGTACTCTAACAGGCCCAAAGACAGATGGTGTCTGCATTCCAAGGATGCTCCCATTGAAGGAGAGAGAAGCTCATCAGACCATTGGCCACTGGGCAGTAATCTGTTTTTTGGTCCTAGTGAGCAATGAATAGAGAAAAAATACAAAACAGTTCCAAATACCCATGGCCCACTTCCATACTAATGGCGGTTGAGTAGCTCAAATAGGACAAAGATTGACATAGCTCTTAGATTTACAGATACCAGTTTAGACTATTAGCATACTTCATGTGTGATCTTTGTCCTGCAACCAATGGGTTGACACATTATTAGAAGAACTGAGCCACAGCTGTATTGACATTTTCACTATAAATGAAACTAGAAAATATAAAGAGGTTCCTGATAGAGAGCAGAGTCTCCCTGGAGGGGTGAACACAGACATGAGCAGAGTTGGTTTCATCCTGTGCCCCAAGGCAATAAGAGACATAATTTCATGAGTTGCTTAGCCACCTCACCTTGCTGTTCTCACAGTGAGTATAAACAAACAGCCCATCAGGAAGGTAATTACAGCTTAGGTACCAACATCCGTTTCAGAGGATTAAAAAAAACACACTAGAGAAATTCAATGAAGAGCTTGACAAAATCGTCCACATTAAGTCAGGATGTATCTTGGTTTTCAGCAACTGCAATTCAAAAGTGGCCATAAGCAGAGGTGGCAAAAAGCAATATTGGGAGATCTGGTTGGGAAACAAGAATAAGAGGCCACAGGCCTCTTTACACCTGTGCATCATAAAGAGTCAGAAGGTGCCGGAAGTGGTGAGCATCGAATGGCATAATAAAAAATGAAATTGGCTCTATCTTAACAGACAGGAAACGGCTGGTTAGTGACATAGCAGTCATTTCAGAATCACTTGCCTTTGTGTAGTTTGTTGGTTTGTTGTCTGGTTATTGTGAAGGTCAAAGTAGATACCAAAATTAGAAGAAAAGATGAATTTGAAAAGATAGTAGAGATCCAACCTGACCTATTTAAGCAAGCTACCAGTTTGACAAATAATGCAACAAAGATTGTTTAAGTTCCCATTGTGTGTAAGGCACTGGGCTAAGCACTGAAGACAAGACAAAAGTTGGGGGGGGGATGCAAAAAATCCTTCCCATCAAGAAATTTATATTCTGGAAGAAATAACGTGTAAACAGATAAATAAACATAAGCTAGTTTGAGGAGGAAGAGGATGCTACCTCTCTTCGAATAACTAGGGACATCAAGGGAGTCTTTCTGAAGGAGGTGACCCTTGGGCCTAAGCCTGGTAGGAAAGTTAAGGATTCTAAGAGGTAGAGATGAGAAGGAAATATAATCCCAGGCCTGGAGGATAGCCTATAGAATGGGATCAAAGGCAAAGCTGGAATGCTGAGTTCAGGGAGCAGCCAATAGGCCAAAAAATACAAACAGCAATCATGTGCATGGAGCCAGATTGGAAAAGGCTTTAAATGGAAGGCTGAAGCGTATGTTTTGAGGTTTATAGAATGGGAATGCAGAAACAGAGCAGAATCACTGGCTATGTTGGTGAGGACGAAGAAGAGCTGGAGAAGTAGGGGGAAGAGATGGGCAGGAGAGATGAAAGCTTTAGGAGTTGTGATCAAAAAGAGGGATTCCAGAATTCCAGAGCATGGTGATAGAGCATGTAGAAGGATAGTGGGGAGAACAAGGGCATAGCTATCCCTGTGAATGGCTGAAGTGGAGGAAAGGTACACGACACATACAAATGAAAGGAAGTCAATAGGCATACTGGCATGTTTGAGGGGACCAATGGGATCTATGACATCAGATTATATATTGAAGTCCCCACATATAAAGGCAGGAGGCAGGGAAAATTGTGAGCCTTGAGGAAGGAGAATGGCTTAGGAACAATAGATGATTGAAATAAAGATCTGGATAGACCGATATAACTAGATGGACTAAATCTCAAAGGAGCAGATGTTGCTGAGGGATGGGAGGGCACTTGGCACTAGGTCAGACCTGATGTCTGAGGCTTTTCTTCTCATGGAGGTCCTGATGTAAAAAGCTTTAATTTTGACCAAGAATGGGCAAGTAAGAAACTTAGTGGAAGGTGAAAGGAAAGGAGATGAGGCAGAGGGATGGCAGAGCAGCCATATTGCACTCACATAAGCTCATCAGTCAAATCAGTCAATTTCTACAAGTGGAAAATGAATAAAAGTAAAGACAGTGACTATATCACCATTTCTTAGAGAAGTTTGATACAAAACAGTTGCATCAAAATGTTCCAGAATGATTCAGCCAACAAATAGCTGACCTATTTGCCAAGTGAAAAAACTTGGCAGCCAAGGATAGTACCACTTTAGAATACCAGCTCATTTGCAAAACATTACAGAAAAAGAGGATGTACAATTATGCATAGTATTGCTTGATGAAAGAGAGAAATTCAATTCAACAACCCTGCATGAGAACTTGGTGTGAAATCTAAGTGAACCAGGTCATCCCAAGAGCGTTTGTAAATGAAACTGGAAAGAGAACAAAATAGAACAATTCTGTTTGCATTTTTGTTGTGATCAGTTCTCATCAGTGATGATGGTAGAAGTACCCCATTGGGCTCCATTTCCTTAGAAACCAATGTAATATGTAACGATGGTGCCTAAGAAGATGAAACTAAGTAAAGCTACTGGACCTGATCAGTTACATAGAGAAAAAATTCTGTGCAGGAGATGATGTGGCTTTTTAAGGCACTTAGTAATTAATTTTCTAAATATCTGAAATAAGGGAAGAGGCCAAAAGAAGTGAAAAGATGACAGATGGTACAAAACCTCATATTTTTAACTCCAGTATTCTTCCAGTATGAATATGAATCATGAAACACTACAACCTCTGAATAATCAAAATTGTGGGTCACCCAAAGGAGAATGGAGAGACGGATGGTTGGTATAAATAGGCTGCAACATACTGGTAGTATGGCAGCCTATTTACACTTCTTGTACCGCTTGTGTTCCAGAAATGAGGCAATATATCAAACGAGTCATTAGACCCAGGTTCAAATCCTACCTCTTCCACTCACTAACTGCATAACTGGACATGTCATATTAGCTCTCTGGGCCTCAGTTCCCTCATCTGTAAAAATGTGGGTTTGGATCAGATGACCTCTATGATCTATTCTAGCTTTAAATCTGTGATCCTATGAAATGGCATGAAATACACCATCCATAAGATGTGTGACCAGAAAAGGAGGTGGGAGGGATAACTAATAGAAAAGTGGTGTTCTGCAGTTGTACCTATGGCATGTTAAAAAACAAAAGAAAACATCAGAGAAGATTCTCCCTCTATGCTAAGACACTGGGTGGATGCCATGTGGAAAACTTCTTGGAGAAACTGGATAAAAACCCCACTTGTACCCTACTGGCTTCAGACACTTCTTAGCTGCCCTGATTGCCTAGCCAATCTTCTGTCTTAGAATTGAGACTAAGGCAGAAAGTAAGAGTTTTAAAAAACAAAAAAGCAAATGGAAGCAAGAGGTGATTTGTATCATATTTTGGAAATTGAGTAGTACTTTCAATATCAAATTGCTTGATGTATGACACATGTAAAAACCCAGTGGAATTGTGCGTCGGCTATGGGAGGGGAGTGGAGTGTGGGAGGGAAAGAACATGAATCCTGTAACCATGGGAAAATATTCTAAATTAATTAATTTAAAAAAGTTTTAAATTAAAAAAATTACTTGATATTTCAAAAACTCATATGTAATACCGGTATTCTTCTGGTGATATTGTTTGGCTATCAATCATTACGATCAACCCAAAGATCAGTTGGGGCACGAACTTTAAAAATGCTGCAGGTGGCAGTTATTATTATTATAATTTTTAAATTCCAAGTTGAGTGGCAGTTTTGTATCAGGCAGCAAGAAGAATGACCTGTAGATACTGATGTCAAACCAGGGGATAGGGGGGTTTCTATGCTCTGTTCCAGGAGACTTAAGTCATATGCAGATATACCCATTTCTTTGTGGGGGAGGTACGGACATCTCTCTACTTGTAAGTTGGGCCAGTATTTTTCAGTCCTTGTTTAGCTCTTTCGGATTGGGGAAGAGAGAATAAAGGGAAAGAATGACACCTTGTACCTGTATAACCTTGGACTAGACCTCAGTTTCTCCCCCTGAAAAATAAGGAAGATTAAGTGATGTCCAAGGTCCTTTCTAAAACTTTATGATCACATTTATATCGTTTAACTCAATAATTCCATTTTTTGGGGGGGGTTGGACTACTCAGTGTGGTGTTTTCTGTGAACTGTTAGCAGGGCAGAAAGAGAGATAGAAATGGAGGCAATTAATTGAACTAGAGATACCAAGAAAGAAAGAGAAACTCATAGATGATCTAGAAACTCTGAGGTGGAGAAAGACAGAGACACAACTGAGGAAGCAGAGAGAAAAAGGAGAGGTCTAGAAACAGAAAGAAAAAGAGACCCAGGTGGATATTTCAGGTGGGACTAGGTGACTCAAAGCTCACTTCTATGTCTGAGATTGTTGGATGAGAGGGAAAAAGATAGAGGGAGAGATAGAAAAAGAGAGATAGCTCCTGAGCCTGAGACATAGAAAAGGACAGATTAGACTAGTTGGCTGCTGAAGGCCTTTCTAATTCTGAAATTCTGTGAAAAACAACTCACAAAAGAGCTACCTTTTCAAAGATTTTTATAGCAGCATTGTTTGTAATTGCAAAAAAGTGGAAGCAACCTAAATGCTCAACAATAAGTGAAGGGTTCCATAAATTGCAGTACATTAATGTAATGGAATACTATGATGCAATTAAGGTCAACAAGAATGAGGACTATAAAGAAAGCTTCAAGGAACTTTATGAAATATTGCAAAGCGAAAAGAATAGAACCAGAAGAATAGGGTCTATGCTAACCAGGGACATGCAAATTTTTTTTGGAAGGGAGTCTGAAACTATGATTTCATTGGCATAGGGATCTCCGATGCAAATCAATACCTGCTCTGCAATTTATAATATTAGAGAATTGGGGGGTGGGCATTGAGGGTTTACGTGACTTTTCAAGGTCACAGAGCCAGCATGTGTTAAAGACTAGACCTGAACCTAAGCATCCTTGACTGGGACACCTACCCTCCATTTGCTGCTTCTCAACTGCAGTCACGTAAGAGAGGAAATGAATAGAAATAAAGAGACAAAGAGTACTGATGGATCTTTAGAGAATGACTAGAAAACTGTAATGACATTTTGTAAGTGGAAATTTATTTTCTTAGATTCAAATAATTTCAAAATAATTGGCTCCAATGGAAAATAATACTGTTTATGATAGCACCATTTTTAAAGATTCTATGCCTAGGTTTTGAGTAGCTAGAAAAAGTATATGGAGGAGCACTTCTTGCATAGGTTTTTTTTAAAAAGATTAAGTATGTGTTTGCTGTGAACTCAGCTGCCTTTTGGTACTCTTTGTTTTCAATAATGGGGAAAACCCATTATAAAAGGATGGTAGATTTACAGCAGGGAGGGATCTTTGAGAGCATCTCTAGCTTCAAAATCAGGCTCACAGACTTGAGTTTTTGGGTTTTTTGCTTCTTTATTTTTTAAAACATTCATTTAAAATTTTTGAATGCTCAAATTCTCTCCCATCCTCCAATTCTTCCCCCATCCCATTGAGAAGGCAAGCAATATGATACTCATTCTACATGAGCAGTCATGTAAAACGTATTTCCATATTAGGTTTCCAGATTTGTAAGGTACTGTAGCAGCTATTTGGTCTAACTAACCCTCACTGGAAAAAGCATCCCTTTCCTTATCATCTCCCATGAGGAGTTATCCAGGCTTTGCTTGAAAGCCTCAGTTGAAGAGGAGGAATCCTGCTGTCTTCTGAGGCAACCCATTCCATTTTGACGTAGCTTTTTTTAAAGCTTTTTTTTTCTATTTGAGAGCTTTTCCTGACACTGAACTGAAAATGTCTCTGTATATTTCACCTGTTGTCTCTGATTTTGGACAGAAGTATGCTGATGAATGTTTTAACAAAAAGCTCTCTGAGAATAATGTTCAGGGCTCTCTTTTTAAGTTTGATCTCCTTCAGCAACAGGTTCTTCATCACTTTCTTAAGTCTAGACAGTAGACAAACCAATAAATTGAGCCTCAATTTGTAGGGTTTGCTGATTTCCAAGATGCTTATACTGAAAACTGAACAACTGGCTCTCAGACAGGGTGAAAGCACATACCTAACTGGGAGGGAAAAGAATATTAGAGGGAAGCATGGAGCAAGGGATGAGTGTTAGATTTAGAGTCAGAGATCCTAGTCAGAAGCAGGACAAGATGATCTCCCAGGTCTCTTACTGCTCTCCATCTGTGATTCCAAGCCTAATCTGGCCTGCCCATCAAATACTTAAAGAAAGAAGGAAACAAACATTTATTAAATGGCTACTATGTGCCAGGCATTGTGCTAAGTGCTTCACAAATATTATCTCATTTGATCCTCAAAACAATCCTGGAGTGTAGGTGTTATTATCTTCCTTATTTTGCAGATGAAGAAACTGAGACAGAGGTTAAGTGACTTACCCAAGGGTCACATAGAAATTAAGTGTCTGAGGTCAAATTTGAACTCAGGCCTTCTTTATTCCAGGTCCATTGCTCTATCCATGCACCGCCAGGTTGCCCCAAGACTTGAAAATAATTTTCATGGCAATCTTAAGTCTTCTCCATGCTAAATATTGCCATTTCCTTCAACTGATCTACCTATAGCTTGGATTTGGGTTCTTTTGCCATCCTGATCGCTCTCATTTTGATACTTTCTTGGTTATCAGCATCTTTCTTAAACTGTGGTACTCAGAAGTGAAGACTGGACTTCAGATGTTGTCTGACCAAGGCAGATAGAATGGAACCATCTTCCTGCTTCCAGTCCCTCCTTTCTTGCAATCCACATAGCTACCACAAGTTTTTTCTCAGGCATAGACCTGATCATGTCATTTCCTTGTTCAAGACCCCTCAGTGGTTTCCTACTGCCCAGACGACCACAATCCTCCTAATTCCTAGACACCATTCCTCTCAAAATACAGCCCAATGTGGTATTAGATTTTTTGGCTGTCATGTCACATTAAACAGCCACAATCAGGCATTAGTTGTGAATACAAGAATAGAGTTTTTGTAAACATTATATCTGTACTTATGTGTTATCTGACACCAATGGGCTGAGAAGAACTCTGTGATTTTATTGTATTTGATTTAGTAGGTCAGATTCACCGATGCCACAGAAGTTTATGTTGAGTTTACAAGGATCCTAAAATTAATGTATCTTTCTTCAGACAAATTGCTATCTAAGGCAAACCCTTGGCCCCCATCTTATACTTGAAATTTGATTTTTTGAGCCCAATGGCAAAACTTTACATTTATTGCTATTAGATGCCATCGTCTTTGAAACATCCCAGTGCTCTGGCTCCTGAGGATCTTCTTGAGGTGTTTCATCCATTTTGTTAATTCTCCTCCCAACTTTGAATTATCTCAAAATGTGATGAGTACTTCAGTGATGCCTTTATCATATCCCAGTCACGCAAAATGTTAAAATAGGACAGGACCAAGGACAGATCTCTGGGCTGTTCATCTAGAGCAGGGGTCACAATGTATGGCTCTCTGCTCTTTTGAGGGCCAGATATGGCTCTTTCTGCAGGAGCCATAAAGTCAAGTTTTTTCAGGCGCTGTTACAGGAGTGTGCATTGTGAGCACTGTACGGCTCTCGCGAAATTACATTTTAAAAAATGTGGAGTTTATGGCTCTCACGGCCAAAAAGGTTGCAGAGCCCTGATCTAGAGACTTCCTGCCAAACCATTACTATCTATCTGGGCTCCTTTGCTAGAGGACTAAGGCGGGACCTAGTGACTTGATTCACATAGCCAGTAAGTGGCAGAGCAGGGATTCAAATACAGTCTCCTGACTCAATACCCAAGTATTCTTCCCAATGCAATAATGGTGACCAAAGCCCAGAAAGGCATTATGGATAGAATTGTAGCCCTATGGCTGGAAGAGACCTGAGAGGTCATCTAGCCTGACTGTTATTTTATAGTGATGCCATTCAAGATCAGTGAGATTCAATAGCTTGCCTAGGGTCATAAAGATAGTAAATGTCAGCCAAGATTTGAACTCAGGTCTTCTGCCTCCAATTCACTGCTCTTTCCACTACATGCTGTCTCCATGTCTGGAATTTTAGCAATTAGCCTTGAATCTCCTTCCTCTCCTTTCCTCCTCCTCCATCCTATTCTTTACTGTTTCCATACCTCCACCCTGCTTTTTCTGTCTTATATGGCAGTGTCTGTCAGGAGATGACTAGGTGGCTGTGTAATCACAGACCATGGACATTTGTGAATTAATGAGTGCGTACCATACAGTGGCTTCTCGTTCTCAGTGGGAGGAGACGGCCTTTGCATTTTTGTGTGGTCAGCATGAATGAACTGGGATGAGGCTGACAGGCCCTCTTCCTTAAACAGCCACAATCAGGCATCAGTTGTGAATACATGAATAGGGTTTTTGTAAATATTATATCTCACCTTATGCGTTATCTGACACCAATGGGCTGAGATGAACTCTGTAATTTTATTGTATTTGATTTAGTAGGTCAGATTCACAGATGCCAAGTTCAAATGACCTAGAAAGCTTTTTTAGGTCAAACTACAATTTGAAAAGTTGCTTGGTTCTTTCTAAGGCTGTGCAGCTTAATGCTTGCATTGACATTTTTTTTTGCCAGCAACATAGCCAAGCCTTTTTGCAGCATGATTGAAGACATCTTATTTTATTCCACTGGGTAGAAAATAAATCTGAAGTCATCTGATGTTCATTGTTTAAAACAAACTCCCTCTGAACCACATTCTCACCCAACATGTGCTCATTTGACAATTTATTAGGTTGTTAATTAATTGTCTCCTGCAAGAATCAATTTCAGTAGACGGTTCCAACCGTTTAGATGATAATTACAAACACAAATAAGCCGAGGGCTGTATTCTGCTGAGTCTTCTGCTTCTGCCTCCTGAGTGGAGGCCCACTTACGGAGATTCAGTCAGTTTTCCTGGGATCTGCACCAGTCTGGAGCTGATTTCACCCCATACTCCATCCCACCCATCTTGAGACTCGGGTGAGCACTCTGGTGTCCCCTGAAGATCAGCAGTTTGCCCATTAGATGTGTATTCAGGTCCAGGATTTATGGAACTACAAACCAATCTGAGGATGACTTAGAGGGCAGAATGTAAACTCCTTGCAGGCAGGGATTGTCTTAGTGGTTGTTATATCACACTAGCATCCAGTACACTGGCTGGCAGAGAGGAGGTATTAACAAATGCTTGCTGAGTTGAGTTTGAATGGTGCATCTCTTGTGTTCTCAGGACAAGAAAAGAAGGGTCAGGCTCCTTGGTTCCTCTTACCTTGATTTCCCTTCAGAGAAATTTACTGGTGACAGAACCAACGTGTGCACTAGCTTAGTACCTGGCATGTGTAGTAAGTGCTTATTAAACACTTCATTCATTCATTCGACCTTTGTGCCTCTACCTCAGCAGCCCCTCTGTTGTCAGAGGTGCTTCGATTACGTGATTGGTAGTTATTTGGCATTTAACGAGGGAGGCTTAGTGTTGGGAGCCTAGAAAGGAAACTCAGAGCAGCAGCTAAACCCCCTTGAAATGACTGGGTTGTTAAGAAAACCCACACCCATCACCCTGTTCTGTTAATTTCCAAAAAGAAGAAAAAGAGGGGAAAAAAAGAAAAAGCCACAAATTTGAGGCCTTTTTTGACAGCTTTACGTAACCATCATGTGATTCTGGAGGTTGGGTTTGAGCCACGAAAGAGCTGACTCTCCCCAAACTCCAGGGGTTTGAAAGTGTTCTCTCCTCCAAACCCTGACCTACTTCAGACCATATTCTGCTACTACAGAAAAGCCTGCAATCTTATCCTGGGTCCCTTCTGAACAATTAGGGCTCACAGCAGCCCAAATGAAAATGTTTGTTGAAAACAACATGTGCATAATTAAAGCTTAATGAGCCCTTGTCTGTTTGGAATGTGCAATTAGATTTATAATAGAAAATAGTAGCAAGCACCAAATAGCTTTAAAAGGAGCAGAGATAAAAGATAATGTTTGCTGTAAATCTACAGTGCTGCTTGTAATGGAAGGAAGAAGCTGGCAGAGGCTCCGGGAGGAGAAGGAGGAGAGGGAGGGAGGGCCTTGATCAGACACATTGATCAGAGCTGCCCATTTGCTTCTTTTCTGCAGGGCCTCCTTAGAAAGTCTCTAGATTTCAAAGCAGGCTTGCTGGATCCTTGAATTCTAGATGGGGCCCTGCTTGAAGGCAGAGGATTAGAGTGGATGGTTTGTGGGAAGGTTCTTCTGTTTCTAGGATTCTGAGGATACCCATGGTGGGAGCCACATGGCACTGGGCCCTTCAAAGTTTGTTCCTTTGGCATCCACCTGTGCAGCCAGTGTCAAGGGCAGAGACTCATAAAGGATCATAGAACTAGGGAAATAGGGGGTAACTAATCCAGCTCTGTGATTTTATAACTAAGGCGTGTAAGGCCCAGGGAGAGGCAGGCTGCCAATAAATTGAGATGATTTCTTCTAGAGGACTTAGGAGAGGACATGTACAAGAGCCGCACAGGATGGGCAGGCATGTTTAGACTTCTGTCTTCAATGATGGAAAGTACCCACATAGATAAGATCACAGAAATAAAATGTTATTTTTTATAATAAAAAATAAAATAATATAAAAGAAATATTAAGAAAGAAAAATAAAAGAATAATGGCTAATATTTACATAGATCTTGACCAGGCTTTTTACATATGTAACCAAAGACTCAAATTCATTTCCAAAAGAGTCTCCTCATTGGTAGAGACATTTCTCTGTGCCTGGTAGAGGGGCTGAGTTATCAGGAGCCTGGGAGAGGAGGGATCTTGACAAAAGAGGTTGGATTTAGAGTTTGAAGGGACCTTGGAGGTCATCTTATTTAATCTCTATAATTTACAGAGGGGTATTTGAGTCGCAGAGAAATTAAGTGACTTATCCAAGGTCACATAGAAAGTAAGTGGCAGGTTTGAGACTTAAATCCTCTCTTTCACCAATTTATTTAATCACATGCTTTTTTGCAAGGCACAGATGCTGAGTGCCAAATATAGACCCTGACCTTACTTGAAAGGAGCTTAATAATTAATGAGGGAAAGGGAAAAGACAAGGACACAAGTTAACTGTGAGAGACTCAAATGTGAGCAAAGTGCTAGGAGAAACTGGAGGAAGAAGTAGATACTTACACCTGAAGGGGAGAGCTTTAAGGAGGAGGTGGGATCTTTGTTAGACTTTGAAGGAAAAAGGGACTTCAGGTGGGGATGGGATTGGGGATGAACCTATTTCAGGTGTGGGGGACAGCATGTGCAAATGCATGAAGGCAGACACAGCTAGGGTGAGATCAGAGGATGGCTTCATCCAGTTCTTCTGGAATTTAGAATACGTAAAAGGAGTAATATGAGATGAGACTGGGCAGATGAGTTATAGTCAGATTGTGGGTGGCCTTGAAATGCAAGAGTCATTCTTTGTTTTGTAGACATTGGGAAGCTAGTGAAAGTTTTTCAGGAGAAGAGTAACATACTTCATTTGATTCTCATGGCAGCCCCGTGAAAGAGGTAGTGCAAGTATTATCCCCATTTTACAGATGCTGAAACTGAGACACAGAGTAAATAACTGAATCCCTTGAGATCCCACAGCTAATACATTCCAGGACTAAGATCTTAAGCCACGTTTTCTGACTCCAGACCTAAGGCTTGTTCATATCATCAGCTAACACTGAGGGTTCCTCTAGCTATTTTTATATCATGGAGACCAAACATTCAGATGACAAAATGAATCTTTCACTTGTCATCCAAATAGTTTGGTGTCGCATGAAAGTAGTAAATGTACTAGTAACTCAGTATGAGCAGAACTTCTGGTCCCTGTGGTCCATGCCCATTGGTTAACAATCACACAATGATTCCCTCCAGTATCCACCCCAGAGCCTTACATGAAACCTTTTATTCACTTGATTAAGCATTGGTAGCATAAACCATTCTTTCAGCCACATTCTCTTCAATTCCCAGCTTGAATTCAAAAGAACAGAATAATTGAGGAGATAGGGAATGAAACTTGTCAGTCTTCAATAACCATTTTCAAACTAGTTTTACAATTAAGGACATAGTTAAGGTCAAACAAAGAGACTTTGGAAGCTGAAATAATTTCTTTTTCCCCCTTTAAGCTCTTACTTTCCATTTTAGAATTAATACTATAAACAGTTCCAAGGCAAAAGAGTGTAAGGGCTGGGCAGGTGGGATTAAATGACTTTCCCAGGGTCACATAGCTAGGAAGTATCTGAGGTTGTTGCTATGCAAATGTTTATTCCCTATTCCTTTGTAAATTCATACTTTATTTATCCAGAGGTGATATTTTATTGTCTTATCTAATAATAATCGAGAATTCAGAAGAGAGTATAAAAGGGCTCAGAGCAATGAAGCAAAGATTTGCTCTAAGAGAGGCATACCACAACATTTAGGGCCTTTTTGCTTTTGCTTTAGACTCTTTTTTTAAAAATTAATTATTTTTGAATATTTAAAAAAATTTTGAGTTCCAAATTCTCTTCCACCTTCTAGCTCCTCCCCCACTTACTAAGAAGGCAAGCAATATGGCATCAAGTATGCATGTGAAATCATGCAAAACATTTCCTCATTAGCCATGTCACACATTTTAAAAAGGCAAGAAAAAGAAAGTAAATTACACTCAGTTCATCAATTCTCTCTCTGGAGGCTGACAGTATTTTTCATCATGATTCCACTGAAATTGTCTTGGATGATTGTATTGATTGACAGTAGCTAAGTCATTCATGGTTGATCATTGTTACAATATTGCTGTTACTGGGTACAGTGTTCTCCTGATTCTGCTCATTTTATTTTGCATCAATTCATTATGAGTCTTCCCAGGTTTTTCTGAAACCATCTCCTTTGTCATTTCTTTTTTTTTAAAACCCTTACCTTCTGTCTTAGAATCAATACCCTGAATTGGTTCTAAGGCAGAAGAGCGGTAAGGGCTAGGCAATGGGGGTCAAGTGACTTGCCCAGGGTCACATAGCTAGGAAGTGTCTGAGGTCAGATTTTAACCCAGTACCTCCCATCTCTGGGTCTGGTTCTCAATCCACTGAGCCATCCAGTTGCCCCTTCCTTTGTCATTTCTTAAAAGAACAGTAGTTTTCCATCAAAATCATATACCACAACTTGTTCAGCTCTTCAATGGATGAGCATCCCTTCACTTTCCAACTCTTTGCCACCTCAAAAAGAGCTGCTATAAATATTTTCATACATATAGTTCTTTTTTTCCCCCTTTGGTCTTTTTGGGATATAGACCTAGTAGTGGTATTGCTAGATCAAAGGAGATATACAATTTTATAGCTCTCTGGCATAGTTCCAAATTATTCTCTGAAAGAGTTAGACCAGTTCACAACTCCACCAACAGTGCATGTGTTTAGAAACAGTTCTAACAAATTTATTATTACATATTGTTTCCTGACTCACAGAAGATTTGAGGGAAGGAGAAGGCTGTTAGACGTAGGAACACTGGCAGCAGTTGTAAGTGATAGCCTCACATCCAGGATACAGATGACAAAAAAAGGATGCAAGATGCAGGTATAAAAACCCCAGTAATCTGGGGACATTTAGCGCAGGGGCAAATATTCCCGGAGGCCATCTCTATATAATCATTCACCTTTGAAATCAATGATCCCGAGTCCCAGGGAAATTGCTGAGTGATATTGAAAACCCATTGTATAAGAAGGCAGGGACATATATGCTCTATTTTAGGCAGATTTCCACCTTAGGTGGTTAGAATAAAAACCAAGTCTTGGTACATAATGAAGCAGGCTTCAGCTGTTTGGAAGATTCACTGATGTGGTTTAGCATCTTCCCTGATAGTCACCTGAAGTGTATCTGTAAATGTTCTTAGCACGGTTGTTCACATTCAACTGTGGCAGAGTGAGGCCAGGCCAGGATGGCTGAATGAGCTTCAAACAGTGGCTTCTTTTTAAGTTTTCATCCTTTTTCCTCCCCTCCCCCAACCTTACCTCCCTGGCAGCTGCTGGTGAGAAACCTGGTACCTGAAGATGCAGTAAAACTGGGCCCTGTTTACTCAGCAGTTTCCAGTTCTTCAGACTGAGATAACCCTGTGGGAAATTGAGTTGGGGAATGGCCTGCATCACAATACAGATGTCTATCAGCAAAGCAGGAGAGTTTCAGTTCTCAGGGGGGCCAGCTCACCAGAAAATGGAGCAGCTAGGACCTCTGAGCCAAAGTCTAAAATCATCTAGATAGGCTCCATTCTGAGCCTGCAGAAGGGCTGCAAAGGGGGCAAGGAGGAATCCAGACACCTGCCATTCAGGGCTGGTGCTCCTGGGAATTCCACCTGCAGCTCCATTTAAAGGAGGGATAGGTGATACTAAAAGGTGTAGTAAAGCCTGAGAACATACAGCCTTGCAGTTCATATTATTTGATTTAAAGGCATGGAGAGGGGAAAGAAGCAATGTTTATTAAACTTGAGTTGAATTGACCATAGAGAAGTAAGGTGGCCTGATGAAAGGAGCATTGCCTTTAGAGTCAGAGGACATGGGTTCAAATCCCACCTCTGAAGCTTAAAATCTTGAGAAAGTCAGTTAATCCCTTTGACCCCAAATTTCATTTTGTGTAAATTGAAGAGGGTGATTATTCCAGAGAACCCATAATAAAGTATGCTACTCACCTCCTGACAGAGAAGTGAGGACTCTGAGTACAGAATGACTCAGTTGGTCAATTAATACTTATTAAAAGTCTAGACAGTACCAACCCTGGAGGAACTCACAATCTAATGGAGGTGGGGCAGGGAGAGAAAATGCAAACAAATATGTACAAACAAGCTAAATACAAGTTAAATGGGAAATAATTAAGAGAGGGAAAACTCTAGAAGTGATTGGGTTTGGAGAAGATAGGATTTTAGTTGGGAATTCAAAGAAGCCAGGGAATCCAGTAAGGAAGGAGAGCATTCAGGGGATGGAGAACAACTAGAGAAAATGCCTAGAGCTGAAATATGGGGTGTCTTGGGAGAGTAGGAGGGAAATAGGTTATGAAAGGCTTTGAACGCCAAACAGATTTTGTGGAATATGTGATCATGGAGGTATATGCATAGAGATGGTTATTAAATCCATGGAACTGATGAGATCACTAAATGAAGTAATTTAGAGGGAGAAAAGAACCCAAGACAAAGTTTGTGGGACCACCTAAGGTTAGAGGTGCATGGTCCACATAAGGACCCAGCAAAGGAGACTGATAAAGAGTGATTGGATAGGTAGGAAAACCAGGAGAGAGTAGTAACCCCCCAAAACCTAGAGAGAAAAGAGTAGCTAGGAGAGGGGAAGGGTGATCAGTAGTGTCAAAGACTACAGAGAGGTCAAGGAGAATAAAGATTGAGAAAAGACCATTGGATTTGTCAACTGTGATAAGATCATTGATAACTTAATGAGTTGCATTGTTTTGGACTTGGCTCCTAAAGGAATATGTTTTTCTTCACTATGCAAATTTGTCACAAAAGTTTTGTTTTTCTCTTTTTCTTTTTTCAGTAGTGGGAGGAAAAGAAAGTAGAATTTTGTAAATTGAAATAAAATTTAACTTAATTTGAAAAATTAAGTAAACAAGTTGGATTTAAGTGCCTCTGAAGTCCCTCTATAGAAGAGCAGCTCTAAAATTGTAAGATGGCAAATCAGGGCCCAGAGGGACTTGACCCATGATAATCTCTTTAGTCTAGTTTTTTTAGAGCACTTTGTAAAGAATTCTCCTTTGTTCTCTTGATACTCTACCTTATATTATTTGTATATGTTTCTGTTCAACTCAAGGAAGAAAACAATATTTATTAAAAGAGCCTACTGTGTGACAGTTCCTGTGCTAAGTGCTTTACAAATTCTGTCTCATTTGATCATCTCAAAAACCCTTGGAGGTAGATGCTATTTATCATTCCCTATTTTACTATTGAAGAGAGTGATGCAGACAGAGGCCAAGTGACTTACCCAGAGGTCACATGCTAATAAAAGCCTGAAGTCAGATTTGAACTTGGATCTTCCTGACTCCATACCCCAATGCTCTATCCATTTCATCACTTAGCTGTCTAAGTTGGTTCAATAAGCATAATATGAGGGAATGTATATCAAAACACTTTATAAATTGTCTTTGCTAACTGTCAAATCTAAAAGATTATTATTAGCAAGATCATAGATTCAGAAGAGTTTTTATAAATCCTGCTCAAATATAATGAGTGTCTTACGCTAGTCTTTTGAATGATCTCTGTCTAAGTTGTCTGTGAATGGAAAAATACTAGTTCTTGCCTAGGGTAGAATAGGAGGAGTATTAGAATGATTTTGTTAATTAAATTTGCAAAGTGTTCTAAAAGGGGGAGATCTGTGGATTGTTGAAGATAACTTGATGAGCTTTTCATCTGCTTCTTTGAAGACTTGGATAATGACTAAATTCACAGACAGTATCAATACTATGGGTTTACCAGCCTCTGGCTCTTCTGTAACATTCAGAAACTTAAAAAAACAACAACTATCAATGTGGTTTAGAGAAGGGAAATTTTTAAAAAGTTTTTATTTTGAATATTTTCCCATGGTTACATATTTCATGTTCTTTTCCTCTCCCCCAAACCTCCCTAACCCCCCCCTTGGCAAAGGCACAATTCTACTGGGTTTTACATGTATCATTGATTAAGACCTAATTCCATATTAATGATAGTTGGACTAGAGTTATCATTTAGTGTCTACATCCCCAATAATATCTCCATCAGCCCATGTGTTCAAGCAGTTGTTTTTCCTCTGTCTTTCTCCTCCCACAGTTCTTCCTCTGAATGTGGCTAGTTTTCTTTCTCATAAGTCCCTCAGCCTTGCTCTGGATCATTGCATTTCTGCTAGTAGAGAAGTCCATTATGTTCAATTGTACCACAGTGTATCAGTCTCTGTGTACAATGTTCTCTTGGTCAGAGAAGAGAAATTAAAGAAAGAAGAGTGTTAAAGCTGGGAGGAAACTTGGAGACCATGTATTCTAACCCCTTCATTTTACAGTAGATGAAACAAAGGCCTCTAAAGTGGATGTGACTTGCCCAAAGTCACAGAGAGTGAAATGGCTGGGACAATATTCTAGTTCTCCCAACTCCCAGAGCTCTGCCTACCATAGGAGAAGGCTGATAATAACATTGCATAGAGCATACAGTCATCCCATAATAATAAAGACAGAGAAAGAAAATGGCTTACCGTTTCCAGCCCACTACTTTTCATGGCTGGGTATTCTATAGATGAGCTGCTTAATTTCACAAAAAAATCACTCAGAGAGTGAGGGAAATGCTGAGAAATCTTTCCCTGGAATTTTAAATTGCTACTTGTAGGGGCTAGAGCCATAGAGGGATTCACTGGATGGAGTGATTGGGATGGTCAGAGTTGTTGGGTTCTCTGATCTGACAGCCAGGGAGAAATGAGGCCTGCTGGCTCCTTGGTGCTGTCCATGGTTCCTAACCCAGCGGCACTAGAAAGCTGCTGTCCGGGTGCTGAAGGATATGTTGCAAGGAATACATATTAGTCAGGGCAGCTGTACATAATTAGTGGAGAACACAGCCTCCAATTACAGGCATCCCTTGTTATTTTTCACCCGACACTCTTCTGAGTCCCTTGGAGAGTTTTTCAGAGTGATAGCAGCTCCAAGTATTGAACCAACAAACTAGCTCTCAAAAGAACAGCACTTCTGGCAAAGTCCAGCCCCCTCCTTCTGGTGGCTGGACCTTTTCCATCCTTGAGTGTGAATGTTTTGTTTTTTGGTTGTTGTTGTTGTTGTTGTTGTTGTTGTTGTTGTTGTTGTTGTTGTTGTTGTTGTTGTTGTTGTTGTTG
>NC_058131.1:349763136-349818965 GCF_016433145.1 Gracilinanus agilis | reverse complement strand
CTTCCTTCCTTCCTTCCTTCCTTCCTTCCTTCCTTCCTTCCTTCCTTCCTTCCTTCCTTCCTTCCTTCCTTCCTTCCTTCCTTCCTTCCTTCCCCCTTCCCTCTCCTCTCTCTTAAACCCTTACTTTCTGTCTTACTATCATTTCTTAAGACAAGAACTAGACAATTGGGGTTAAGTGACTTGCTCAGGGTCACACAGGTAATATCAGGGACTGAGGTCTCAGGGTCTGAAAAGACAAAGGTTTGAGACCCCTGATGTCTGATGAGGTCTTAGAGTCTGAATAAGACAAAGGTCTGGGCACCTCAGTTTCCACATTTCCCACCAACAAATAGCTGATTGAGGCAATAACCTTTTCCTTTCTTCCCAGATGGAAAAACATGTTTACTCGACTCTCCCCTTTCTTAGTTCCTGTTACCTCCTGGATACCCTCGCCTATAGTCCTTTTCTCAAGGCCCCCTCTCAAGGCTAACTTTTGGTTTGGGAATGTTGCTCACATTATTGTGGGAAAGTTCTTTCTTTGGGGTTTTTGCCTTTATAAGCTCGTGCTTTCACTCAATAAACTGCCTTCAATTGCCATCAGCATTTGAGGCCCTTCTGACCCCAAACTTTGACTTGTCTCTTTTTTTCCTCGCCCTTACCTGAGGAACTCCTGGGTCCTGTTCTTCCCCCCAGGGGGACTCTCACAAGGTAGGAAGTTTCTGAGGCCAGATTTGAACTCAGTCTTCTCAGCTCCAGACCTGATGCTCTATCCACTGTGCTGTGCTGTCCCTAAGAAACACTTTGTAAAAATCAGCTAAAGCTTCCCTATAGTGTGATGAACTTCCTTGTGAGGCACTGAGCCAAGCTCTGCTTTTGTCTAAGTCTGCAACTTGAATTATATTACTTCCCCTCTTACAGGACTCTGTTTCCTCATCTTCAAAATGAGGGGTTAAACTATTTACTGTCTAAAATTCCTTAGAACTGGCCTGTCTTGAGTGTCTTCATGGAGTTGGGTCAACAGACCAGGGTGTGTTGATAGAGCTGGACAGCTGGCTAGTTGCAGATGAAATTCTGGTAGAACAACAGGATTGGTCTGCATGATGGCAAGTAGTTCAGGCCTGGGTATGGTTGAAATAAGGCAAAGGTTTTTTAGAAAGAGATGATTAGAGGGCAAGAGGCTAGGGCAAGGGCAGAAAGCCAAGAGAATGGCCAGATGTCAATGCAATAAATGACTCCAAGGGAAGTGTATTGTTCCTAAACTATTTGAATCAAATATTTTACTTTAAGGATACCTCATTCACCTGTCTGGTTTGGTCTCCGAAGTCCAGCCCACTTAGTCTTAAAGAGGCAGGTTTGTTTTTTTCTTTGACATTTTATTGATGCAGTCACTTCCAGAACTGTATTACCACTTCTAGTTCACTCAATGAGCTTCTCCTTGTAATAAAAAAAATTAAGCAAAACCAACTCTCAGTGACCAACTCTAATGGTATGTGAAATATACTACATTCAGCGTCCTCATCCAACTTTTCCAAGAAAGGAGGAAAGTACATTTCCTGTTTCTTAGAACCAGGATTAGTCATTACAATTACATGGTTGGAGGACTAGGCTTGTTAGACCATTTCTGATTGCTTGTTGTCAAGGCAGGCTGCCCTGTAACAGTGTCTTTACTGGATTAGTATAGTCTTTCTTTGAGTAGGGTTCAAGTTCCTCCTTCCTTCTCATTTGGGGCCTCCTGAGCATCTTTGGGTCCTTTTTCTTGGAATCTTTTTCCTCAAGGACCAGATCCCCAGAGCTGAGAGGTAAGTTCTGTGGCAGAAGAGGCTCTAAGACACAACAGAGAGACCGTGGCTATTTAGGAACAAAGAGGTCAATTGGTTGAATGTGGTTGGGACTCTATTGTGAGGGCCACCTAGAATGCTTGTGGTCTAACTTTTGTGAAGACTAATCAAAAGGCAGAGCTTTAGATATGTATTGAACGTACCATATTTCTTTTCTTTCTACTAAATCTCCTCTTTTCCATCCTTACTCCAGTCATTGAGAGCAACTGAAGGGACGTACTGACTCTTCAGGGGGAAATTAATAATGCTAACTAGCTCATCGTCTCTCGGCATTTGTATAAGGGCTTTAATGAGAAAACTGCTGGGAGTGTGATTAGGCGTTGAACTTGGTACAGTAGCTTGTCCTCTGGGGGAACGAGTGCAGGGTAATTCTTGGAGGAAATAATTATCGTGGCCTCCCTGAGAGGTAGGGGGTCAGAGGAATGGCAGAGACCAACCCCTGGTATTTCACCTCATAGTGATTCATCTCTTATGAAGCTCAGGGGTGAACCTTTTAGCTTGGCTCATGGTTTAGCCTCTTGACTTCATAGATCTGTGGCTTCTAATTGATGAGAGTCCTGGTATGACAGACATCAAAGAGAGCTTAGAACACAGCTTGTCTAACTTCCTCACTTTATGCAAATAAAGACATAAACTAAGACTTAGAGAAGGGGGAGGTGTTGCCTGAGGTTAGAATTACATGGCAAGTCAGGAGCAGAGAATAGATCAGAACCTGGGTCTCCTAATTCATGGTCTGAGGTTCTTGGTACCATATCATAACTTGGGAAATTGGGAACCACTCAGATGGGTATTTATCTGACTCCTAAACAAGGGAGGACTCTTTCCACTGCCTCGTGCCATCTCATGCTGTTCTTTGACCATCACCTTGAGTCCACATGAAGCTTCTTGAAATTTCTTCACACTCAGCCTCTGATGACACTGAAGGTCTGGGCATAACTCAGCCTCAGTGATTTGGTGATTTTGCACCCACCCAGGGTCCCCCAAACACCCAAAATATATTTTCTTCCTGCTGATTAATTTTCAGATGGTGAGTGGATTACCAGGCCGTGAGAGGACCATGGGTATGAGGACAGCTGAATTCTACAAGGCCAGAAAGGGAGAACTGAGTGAATATTGTTTCTATACAGTGAACCCCAGGATGACCAAGCCCCACTCTTTTAAAATCTTGGTCCTCTCCATCTTTGACCTATAGGGTTCTTGATTCCTACATCAATTGACATTTCTCTAGCATCTCTTATGTGCCAGGCACTGTGCTAAGCACATCAAATAGGACTTGGCTTTCCTAGTTAGAAAGGGACCACATAGTAGCTGGAGAGAGCAGAGGCAGAGGGTTGACAGGATCTATCTCTCTTCCATGATTAGAAATCCAAAGTTGCATAGTTTAATACTAGGTTATTAACGGAAATGACAAGGATTAAATCATTCTAAAAGCCCAGATGACAATAGCACGAGAGTAAATAGCCTCCAAATTTGAGCAGACATGTGGAGAACACTATTCCCAGCATGAAGAGGGCCCCGGCACAGAAACAAGCCTGATCAATTTTTATCGGAGATGGAGTATGATGAATGTAGCACTCAGATCCCAGGCCAGCACGGTACTCCATATGACTGGGGAGCTGTGCTGTGGTGAAATGAGTGGAAATCAAAGCCCCAAACAGGAAATATTAAAATGTTTGTTTCTACCATAAATCAATACAGAGTGATGGGGGTGATTATCTGGAAGTGCATTGGATAGCACAATGATAATGAGGCCAGTGAGAAGACCCATTAGTTATCTACTCTACCTGGCTAGCAAGGAGGTGGTAAACATTTAATTGAAAAAAAATGTCCTGACAGAAGACTTTCTAATAAATTTGTTTGTGCCCATATAGCCCGAGGAAAAAGGAAAAAAGAATACAGTCAGCAATCCAAAGCCGTTCTGGGTTTGGCTAGACCCCTGCTGCCTCTCAAGTTCATGATTGGGCAGTTGGCATTAAGTGCCCTAGTAAAGTCTAGGATAGAATTCAGCACTTGTTCTGAGTCTTGGGAGGCATGGAAGCCAATAAGGAAGAAGGATATAAAGCAATAAGGGGTATTTTTTCTGACGAAGGGAGTGATAACAGTTTATATATATGTATATACATACATATATATATATATATATTTATACACATTTATTTATTTATCTATCTATCTACCTATCTATTTATTTATTTGTTTGTTCATTTATTTATTTATGCTTATATTAAAGATATTTCTCACTCCCTAAAATAAAAACAAAGTAAACTACAATGATTACTAGTTCTTGCTTGAATTGTCTAAGGTATCACAGTATTGATTATACTTATACAAACATAAATACAAATATTATACAATATACAAATAATATATTACACAAAACATATTTATGAATACTGTGATAAGCAGTCTGGCATTATGGATAGAGAACTGACCTTGGGGCCATGAAGACCTGGGTTCAAACTTTGCCTCTGACACTTCCTGGCTGTATGACCCAGAGCAAGTGCTCTGGACAAGTATGTGAGTCTATAGATTGTAGAGAAGTAGCCAGCCTGCACTGGTAGAGAGAGTCCCCTTCTCTGGGAGTTCCTCTATCAATGAACTGACTGGTGTAGCCCTTATTCCCTATTTTACACTTTACAGAGTCTTATTTGCTTATGCATTATCTTATCTAATCTTCAAAACAGCCCTGAGAGGCAGCTGGTCCTAGTGAATAGAGGGAGATTTCCTTGCAGTCAGGAAGAACTAGACTCAAATCCTTTCTCCCACATTTGATGACTTTGTGCCCTGGGAAAATCACTTCCATTCTCTATGTTCTAATCACCCTTTCTACTACAAGTCAGAAAGCAGTCTAATTCCCAGTTAATAGAGGCCTGCCCTCACCAGCAGTTTCATAGACAAATGAAATCACAGGCACAGTACCAAAAGAATAAAAACAAAAAAGGAATAAGAGCCTCAAATAAGAAGCCTTAAGAAAGAAAAGGTGATGCAAGTATTATTATCCTCATTTTAACATATGAGGAAACTGAGACCCAAAGAGTTGAAGTCATTTGTCCAAGACCAAACAAGTAGAGGCAGCTAGGCTACATAGTGAATAGAGTGCCAGGCCTGAAGTCTGGAGAGTCTGGGTTCAAATCTGGTCTCGGACACTTCCCAACTGTGTGACCCTGGTTTGCTTAGCCCTGTGTTGGCCAACTTATGGCACGAGTGCCAAAAGAGACTGCTCCCCTCCCCCTCTCCACAGGCACCTAAGGACATTTCCCATATGACCCGCAGCCTCTCGACCCAGTCTGGGGTGAGGGGGCAGCTCACCTGCGGGGTGAGGGGGCAGTTTGGGGACTCGGTCTCTAAAAGGTTCGTCATTTCTGGCCTAGCCCTTGCCCTTTTGTCTTAGCATTTTTATTAAGACAGAAGATAAAGGTTTAAGGAGGGGGAAAAAAACCACCAAACAGGTAGTGAGCTGAAAGCCAAAGAAGCCATAAAGTTTGAATTTGGGTTCTCCGCCTCCAGCCCCGTGGCTCCTGGTCCCGGGCTGTCGTGCTGGTCCACAGTCAGTAAGCGATGCAGCTGCCCTTTCCAGCTCCCACATTCATTGCTCCTTAGCATGAAGGAATCTCTTTGAGTTTTGCTCAGAAGAGGTGAATGATTCTGGAAAAATCGAGTGCAGAGGTTGCTTGGGTTTCTTTTGCAAAATACTTAAACCTGAAGAGAGTGCAGAGCTCAGCCTACTCATGCAACAAGTTCCTGCCGAGAAGCCAGCTCGGATGCTCAGCACGCGTGCCGCTTAGCAGAGCTCAGCCCTGCCTCCGGGAGTGTGAGTTCTGCAGAGCCGAAGCGTTCCCACTGGGGCACTTGCCTACTTCTCCAAGCCCATAAATTTCTCCAGGTTCATAAAATTCTTGAGACTCAAAAGAAAGTCAAAAAGTCATCCGCATCCGGCTTTCTGAGGCACTCTGTTGCCTAGTCTTCTAGCCATTGTGAATGGCACAAGGGGGGAAACACACCTTGTTCCGGCCTTGGAGGAACCCACAGTCTAGCCCAGGGGTTGGCAACGTATGGCTCTCGAGCCATATCTGGCTCTTTTGAGGGCCAGATGTGGCTCTTTCTGCAGGAGCCATAAAGTCCATTTTTTTTTCAGGCACTGTTACAGGAGCGGCACTGTGAGCACTGAACGGCTCTCACGAAATTACATTTTAAAAAATGTGGCGTTTATGGCTCTCACGGCCAAAAAGGTTGCTGACCCCTGGTTTAGACTCTAGCTGGAGTGATACAGAGGACCCAGGGAGAGCCATGTTCCATTCCTGACCCCGATACTTCAGGAGCTACAGGCTTCAGTTTCCTCACCTATAAAATCATGGGGTTGGAGTGGACAGTCTCCAGAGTTTCTTCTAACTTGAGATTTGAGTTCCTTTGTCCAAATGAAGGGCACACAAAACACCCAAGCAGCATACTTCCCAGAGCAAATTATGATTAAGAATAATTTTAGCATGCAGTTTGACAGTTTTATAGTCACCTAGAGTCAATCAGAGAAGACTGCTAGTCAGCCGATTTTGATCTGCATTTTGGGTTTTTTAAAAATTTAGATTGATGATTTAAAAATATATATATAACCTCTGTTTCCAAATTTTCCCTTCTCTTGTCTCCACACCAGAAAGCTGTGTCCTGTACCAAAGAATAGAAAAGAGTGGTAGTTGGGGCAGCACAGTGGAGAGAATGCCAGGCCTGGAAATGGAAGGTCCTGAGTTCAAATGTGACATCAGATACTTACTAGCTGTGTGACCCCAGTTGCTCTTCTGCCTTAGAATTGATTTCAATTCACAGATAGGTAGGGGTTGTTTTTTTAAAAAAATATTTTCCCAATTATATGTAATAACAATTTTAATGTGTTTTTTCAGAAATTATAGATCCAAACTGTCTCCCTTACCCTTCCTTTCACTTGTCTCTCCCAGAGATGGCAAGCTTTTTGATCTGGGTTATACATGTGTGATCATGTAAAACATATTTCCATATTGGTCACTGTTGTGAGAGAATTCTCATATAGAACCAAAACCTCAAAGTAAAAACCCAAATAAAGTAAAGTGAAAAATAATATGCTTTGATCTATTCTTTGTCATAAGTCAGAAGGTAAGTTTTTTTTTTAACTCTTATCTTCCATCTTAGAATCAATACTGTTGGGGGCAGCTGGGTTGCTCAGTGGATGGAGAGCCAAGTCTAGAGATAAGAGGTCCTGGGTTCAAATCTGGCCTCAAACACTTCCTAGCTGTGTGACCCTGGGCAAGTCACTTAACCCCCATTGCCTAGCCCTTACCGCTCTTCTGCCTTAGAACCAATACACTATTGATTCCAAGATGGAAGGTAAGGGTTTAAAAAAAAAAAGAATCAATACTATTTATTGGTATTTATTGGTTCTAAGGCAGAAGAGGGGTAAGGGCTAGGCAGTAAAGGTTAAGTGACTTGTCCAGGGTCACACAGATAGGTGTAAGAGTTTTTAAAAAGGAAAAAAAGAGTGGCAACTAGGTAGCACTGTGCATGGAAGGCCAGGTCTAGAGTCCAAAAGACCTGGGTTTACCATATTTTGGGACAAAAATCCACTATTTGACAAAAACTGCTGGGAAAATTGGAAAACCATATAGGAGAGATTGGGCCTAGATCAGCATCTCACACCCTATACCAAGATAAACTCAGAATGGGTGAATGACTTGAATATAAAGAAAGAAACTATAGGTAAATTGGGTGAGCACGGAATAGTATACTTGTCAGATCTATGGGAAGGGAAATATTTCAAAACCAAGCAAGAGTTAGAAAATAAATGTAAAATGTAAAATAAATAATTTTGACTACATTAAACTAAAAAGTTTTTGTACAGACAAAACCAATGCTACCAAAATTAGAAGGGAAGCAACAAATTGGAGAAAAATTCTTTATAACAAAAAACTCAGTTAAAGGTCTAATTGCTCAAATATACAACAAGCTAAATCATTTGTACAAATAATCAAGCCATCTCCCAAAAGACCTGGGTTTAAATCTGACCTCAGATACTTCCAACTGTATAACCCTGGGCAAGCCACTTGATCCTGATTGCCTTGCCCTTGCTACTCTTCTGTCTCAGAACTGATACTAAGATAGAAGGTGAGGGTTAAAAAAAAAGGGTAGAAAAGAAAAAGACAGAAGGGAAAGTTTGACAGCAGTCCACAATAGGCCACCCGAATCTGCACGTATACCTGCAGCCAGTTTCATGCATTGGTCTGCACGTATACTCACCTCTGCAGAGGAGGGAGTACATCAGTGGTTCCCAAACTTTTTTGTCCTACCGCCCCCTTTCCAGAAAAAAAATATTACTTAGCGGCCATGGAAATTAATTTTTTTTAATTTTAATAGCAATTAATAGGAAAGATAAATGCACCTGTGGCCATCACCACCTCCCTGGATCACTGCAGCACCCACCAGGGGGCGGTGGTACCCACTTTAGAAATCACTGGAGTACATTCTCTGCTTTTTTCTTTGAGGTGAAACACAACCATGATAATTACACCAAATTCAATTCTGCATAGTCATCGTGCTTTCCATTTGCCTTGTTGCGGGCACGGTGTACCTGTCATTTTATTGTTCTCCTTGCCTCCCTTTGCATCAGTTCCTATGAGCCTCCCCATGCATCTCTGTATTCCTCATTCTCATCACTTCTAATTGTACTCCCTGATTGCCCAGAGCACAAGATGCCTTCCATTCCCAATGGAGTTTGGACTTCATTCTGTAGGGATTCATTGAAAAGGTTTGCGTAGGGGAATGATCCAGTCCTGTGGCAAATTATTCTGACTGCACTGCAGGGTGGATAGGTAACAAAGAGACCAGGAGCTGGAAGGCTGACAAAAGGATGCAGGTGAGAGGTCCATCCAGTTATCTGCCATGGATCTAGGATGGGATGGGAGCTCGGAAGCTGGCTAGTTTTACAGATGAGGAAACTGAGATTCAGGAGGTTGAGGCTTGCTCATAGGCATGTAGGTTGTGGGCATCACTTCTCACTCAGCAGCATCTCCAGGGTCCCCCTGAGTAGCATCTTACCAGGGTGGTGATTGATAGTAGGGACAATGGAAAAGTACTTAGAAAATGTGATGGCAGGACCTCTATCCCATTCTTCAGACTAGACCAGAGGTAGCAAACACCTGTCTTCCAGGAACCAAAATAAAGTGTAATTGGGAAATGCTTTTAAATAGAAATAGAAATACAATAGAACACAGATAATGTTAACATGTGGTTTTTAAGTCAATATGCTGTCCCCAAGAATCTCCATATACCATTTAGTGGCCCTTGTTCTATTCGAGTTTGACATTATTGATCTAGACCAGGCAAGCCTTTTAGAGACCAAGTGCCCAAACTGCACACTCATACCACATGTGAGCCGCCCCCTTACTACAGTCAAAGGAGGGAGGAAGCGCTCCCATTGGCTGCTGAGCAGAGGGGTGGGTCATGTGAGAAATGTCCTTAGATGCACAGGGAGAGGGGGAGGGGAGCAGCCCCCTCTGGCACATGTGCTATAGGTTTGCCAGTATGGATCTAGACGATCAGCAAAGCATTTCCGATTTCTGATTGCTCGCGCTGAAAATCTAACAATCTAGCCAAATCTAGCTGAATACACCATTGGGTCCAACTAGTGTCCTGGGGGCCTTCCTCACTTCTCTTGTCATCAGTAGGTGAGTGGCTGAACCTTCAGTTGGCCCATCAGTCATGCCTTCCCTGGCCACATACATAACCCTCCCATTTTTTCCTCAGAAATTTCTTTGATGACATCTTTTATTCCAGTTCTCCTTCATATTTCCTTGTTTGTAATATCTAAATCTGCTCTCCCCTGCCAGACATTTTGACCATTGCCCTGTTAATCCTAGGATCCTAGATTTTGAATTGGAAGGGACCTTGGAAGTTCTGAAATAGTCCACCCTTTTATTTTATAGGTGAGGCAACAGAGGCCCAGCAAGGTTAAGGGACTAGTCTGAAGTCACACAGATAATAAGAGATCTGGGACTTGAACCACAGGCTCCAGATCTAGTACTTTTCCCCCTGCACCACTTTAATGACTATGGTCTTCAGTGACTTCCAGCCATGTAACAATAGTGCAGTGAAGGCCATCTTTTTTTTCAATTAATTTGTTCATTCAGTAAGAATTTTTAAACTTTTAATGCCAATATATATACACACACTTCCACTCAATTCATGGTATGTCATGGACTTTATTTCAGTTTTTCAATTTGAAGAATAATGGGGATCTCTTTATGCTGAGATAATAGCTTATGTTTTTGAAAGAGAAGGAAAAAAATATCAAGTAATACCCGACATTGAATGAAACCCCAAAGTGAATGGTACAGTTCATGCTCTTTCTGTGACCTAAACCCTGCTAACTAAGAGATTCTCAGGGGCTTGGAGGAAACCTTTTTCTTTATGCGTGAAGCTGTGAGCCGTGACCCCACCTTTAGAAAAGAAAGAAGTCACTTTCTTAGGAGTTCTGCCCTGACCACATTTCCTGCCTGTCCTGCAGTAATAATGACATCCTGGCTCTGCTGATAACCTTCGTCCAAAAATAGGCTTAAGCACAGTTTTTAGCTGAATCATAGAGGACTATGGGATGTCAGAAGTGGAAAGAGCTCCAACAAATAGCTAATCCAAAAGCCTTGTTTTTCAGATGTGGAAACTGAGACCCAAAGGGAAATTGACCAACGTCCCTGAGGGAGTTAGTGGCCGAAATGGCATTCAAATTCTCTGACATTTCTTTTTGCATCCTTCACAGTGTTGTGTGATATGGGTTCATAGACACCGAAGGACACAGAGATCAGTTTTTTCATAGCCAATTTTCAGAACCCTGAAGTCCAGAGTCGGGATGTGCTTGCCTGTGGTCCTACAGGGAGTTGGTATCCCAAACAGGGTCCTTTGATCTTCTCATGTGCAAAATAAGGAGGCTAGACTAACTCTCTGAGGTTCTTTCCATTTCTAAGTCTGTGCTCTCAATGATCCTCTGGCTTCAGATTCTGTGTTGCTTCAGGTAGTCTGTGGAGAATCTTTACGGAGTGAAGGGTCGAATTCTCCTCTTATCCCAGAGAACAGTTCTGTCAGACCCAAGTTCTGGGTACATAACACAACTCTGACTGCCTCTGATGAAACCTTTTCTTCTCCTCTCCCTCCTCCCCACAGCATCCTGCAGCTCTGTGATCACAAGGACTTGTGCTTGTTCTGTTAAAAGGCAACAAGTGTCTCAGAAGAGAAGAGGGAGGCCCTCAGGCCTCGAGAGATAGAAGTGTTGCTGGCTGAGTTCTCCTGTTGAACAAGTGTGAATGGCTTTAAGCAGTGTTGTTGGAGCTCGGTCTCACTTAATTGGTCTATAGATATAACTGGAGGGGCCCTGGCAGGCTGAGAAGGAAAACCAAACAATGCCAGCTTGGCAAGGAAAAAGAAGGTGAAGAAATCTTAGAAGGCACTTTGATACTGTGGAAAGAACAGTGGGTCTGAAGTCAGAGATTCCAGGTTCAAATTCTGCCTCTGATGCTTAATCCTTATTTGAGCTTGAACAAGGCACTTCAATTCTTAAGTGTTTCTTCATTTATAAAATGAGGGGACTGGGCTAAATGGTCTCTAAGGCCTTTTCTAGCTCTCAATCTATGGTCCATTCAACAGTGAATATTCCCCAAAGTTCTGTCCTAGAGAAGATCATAGACTTAGAAATAAAAAGGAACCTCAGAGATCTAGTCCAGCCAGAAGAATGTAGAGATTATGAACCCAGGATACTAGAAAGATGGTAGTACCTTTAATAGAAATTAGGCCTTTTGAAAGAGGGGAGGGTTTCAGGAAGAAGATAATGAGTTCAGTTTTAGACATAATGAGCTTAAATATCTTTGGAACATCCAGTTTTAAATGCCCAGAAGCAAATTTGGGACAGACAGGGGAAGGAAATGGCTGTATCTCTCTTCTCTTCTCCTTTTGCATTTTCTGTCTTAGTAATCTCATCTTCCCAAGTTCAAATCTGGCCTTAGAAACTTTCTAGCCTTATGACTCTGGGCAAGTCACTTAACTCTGTTGACCTCAGTTTCCTCATCTATAAAAGGAGCTGGAGAAGGAAACAGTAAACCACTCCAATCCTTTTGTCAGGAAAACTCCAAATGAGGTCACGAAGAGTCGGGCATGAATGAAAAGCACCTGAACAACAATTTAAACCTCAACCAAGCTCTCTTGAATTTTACTATTATCTTTATGTAACTGACTCAGATCTATAAAGCCAGCCATTTTCTCCCCTGACTTTCCAATTACTTGTGGACATCTAAAATGGGATATTCCAGGGATATCTTAAACTCATTATGTCTAAAACTGAACCCATTTTCTTGAAACCCTCCTCCTCTCCTTCAAACTGCCTAATTTCTTTCTTTTTTTTTTTTTAACCCTTGTACTTCGGTGTATTGTCTCATAGGTGGAAGATTGGTAAGGGTGGGCAATAGGGGTCAAGTGACTTGCCCAGGGTCACACAGCTGGGAAGTGGCTGAGGCCGGGTTTGAACCTAGGACCTCCTGTCTCTAGGCCTGACTCTCACTCCACTGAGCTACGCAGCTGCCCCCAAACTGCCTAATTTCTATTAAGGGTACCGCCTCCCTTCCAGTGTATTAGGTTTGTGATCTTTACATTCTTACATACTTGCCATTGTCCTGACCATCTATATATCCAAGGAGTTGCCAGATTTTGTCCTTTCTACCTACACAACATTGCTCATGTCCAACCTCTTCTCTACTCACTGTAGTTCAGTTATTCTGACTTTTGTCTTGCCATTGGACTCTGATGACTCTGAAGGAGAGTGAGGTTGACAGCCTTGTGTATTGCTGGTTTACTTAAATCCAGTTCACTCACAAGTCAAGACCTCGATGAATAATATGCTTATGTACATATATATGTATATTTGTCCTTCCCATTAAAATGTAAGTTCATTGGGAATAAGGATTGTTCCATTCTTTACACCTGTCTCCTCAACACCTACTACAATGCCTAGGGTCCAAAAGATCCTTAATAAAATAGGTCTTGATCAATGACACATGTAAAATCCAGTGAAATTGCATGCTGGATATGGGAGGGGGTGGGAAGAGGGGAGAGAAAGAACATGAATCATGTAACCATGGGAAAATATTCTAAATTAATTAAATAAAATTTTAAAAAGATCCTTAATAAATAATTGTTGATTGATTGAATAATTATTTATCCTATGAAATGGATTGGGAGTGGAGCATGTTTGGGAATATAGTTTCTGAGTCACTGAGTTCAGTGGGACTTTATACAGAATTCACCTTTTTAAAAAAATCATATTCAACCTATTCACTTAACTTCAAAATTATCTCAATGGCACTTTTAAAAAAATAATATTTTATTTTCCCCCATTACAGGTAAAAACATTTTCTAATATTCATTTTTTTTTCCGAAGGCCAAAAAATGTTTATTCAGTTGGTACATAGTTATGGGGATAAAGCTGGGGTCCTAGAATGGTTGTGGCTACTGTGATGCTGAAGATTCACTCTTTGCCCGACGCTTCTGTCGTGCCAATAAACGCCATTCCCGCTCAAACTCTTTCATTCGGCCCACATAGTCCTGGTGCTCGCAGAGGTCCCAGACGTGCTTCTCATGGCCACAGGCCAGGAAGTTGGGAAAGGTATCCCGCTTACACTTGAGTAGTCGGATGAGATGGTGTGCGCAGTAATCCTGATGTTTCAGCATCAGCTGTGCATCATTCATTTCTTGCTGTGTGGCCACCATCTCTCGCTCCTTGCGTCCCGAGAAGCCATATTCCGGAGGAAAGGTGGGCATCTTCAATGGGTCGGGCTCCACCTCCGCGTCCCCACTAATACTCATTTTTTAAAAAAGTTTTGTGTTCCATATTCTCTCCGTTCTTCTGACTCTCCCTCTCTCACTCCCTACCTAAAACAATAAATAGTCAATGATACTTTTGTTGAGAGGCATTGTAGATTTTTCTCTGTAGCCTTTAAAGAAGGCAGTATCAGCCTCATGTGGATAATTAATTGCCAGTTCTTTTTGGAAAACCAATGGGAACTCTTGGCCAAGATATTTCAAAGCCAGCAAAGGGTAAGAGTTAGAGATCTAAAGATAAGGGGTGAAGTGGTTAATTCTATTTCACATGTGATTTTGGTCAGAGAGGTGACTCTTAATGGTGACCTTGGGCCAAGTCTACAGAATTAGGAATAGAGAGCTATGGAATATATGTCTTTGTGATTTATAACAGATTTGTATTTCGGTCTCGAGGGCTCAGGCCAAATTATGTTATAAGATACATTGCTTCTGATTGCTTCTTGGTGTCAACACCATTGTAAACATTGGACTCTCGCTCTCTGTCTTTCTGCCCCTCTCTCTGTTTCTGTCTCTGTCTGTCTGTCTGTCTCTGCTGTTACTGGTAGACAAAAGTTCTGTTAGCCAGCACATTTAAGAAAAAATAATGTCTGTCACCTATTTTTGATACGTAACTAGATTGGCCCACCAATAGTTAGGATTGTTCAACAGAACAAGTTATTCCCCAGATAAAGCCCCATATATTGGAAAAGATGTGCATGGAACTGGGAGAATGTTGTACACAATAACAGCAATATTGGGTGATAATTATCTGTGAAAGCCTGACCGCTCTCAGCAATGTAATGATCTGGAACAATCCTGAAGGATTTATGATGGCGAATGCTATCCACCTTCAAAGAAACAACTATTGGAGTTTTCTTTCACATCAGTGTATTTTAGGGTTTTATTTTGGGGGTTGGGTTATGTATGACTTTCCTCTTATAACAATGACCAATATGGAAGTGTGTTTTGCATGGCAATAAAAAAGGAGAGAAAAAAGGAAAAGACGAGTGTGGTTGTGAGGTCTGTGTGGCCTGCAAAAGTGCCACTGATGTAGGAATTTCTCTATGTTTTTTCATAATGTGCTAAGAAACAAGGAGGTAGCCAAGGAAGAGTGTATATGTGTCTTTGTTTTCTTTTTCCTTGGATTTCTGTAGCCAGTTGATGTTATCCTGGTGGTTGAGTACCAGTAGCCTAGCTAAGAGCTGATTCCATGATGATCAGTCCATTTTGAAACCACCCAGATAAGGCCCGGAGACTGTCCCCCATCACTGCAAGGGTATGCTTGAGAGCCTGGATGTAAGAGAAGTTGATGGTGCGATACTGGGGGGTTCCTTGTATTCATAGACTGAGTCTAACAGGGTGTGACTTGTACCCTGATAGTGAATAAATAAGGGAGGCCTTTTGGTCTCTCCTTAGGAGATGGTGCTGGGATTTTAGAGACGAGGAATAGATTAAAACAAGGTTAAGAGAAAAAAAGATTTGGACTAGCAGGAAAGAAGACAGAGAACCATCAAAAGAGAAAACTCAGAGGGGGAGACAAAGAGAAACTAGACTTCTAGGAGAGCCAGGATTGAGAGATGGGACTCAAGGGGCTGGGAGCATAAGTGAGGAAGCCATTAAGAATCGTTCCCAAACCCCTGGACTGTGTTTCTACTCTGTGTGCATATATGATTGGGTTTCTTGTAAATAGTTTATGCTCATAATAAAGTCTCTATTATATTGCACTCAAGACTACTGGCTTGAGGGTATTGTTATGAGGATTTACCTTAAGAAAAAATATGGGAGATAAGAATGGGGGGAGCTATGTCTGTGGGGTGGGGTGGGGTGGGGGAAAGGGAACATAGAAAGGGGCGGAGTCCACACTTAAAATAACCCCAAGCCCTCATCTTCAGAGGCGACAGCAAGGGAAGAAGCCTGATTCAGGGAGCTGCTGTACCAACCTTCCAGAAGACTTGTTTCCTCCTTCTAATTCAGCTTCCCTGATGTAGTCATACTCTTCCCTCCTCCGCCTGTTCTGGTTGGGGCTAGTTCTGGACAGGAGTATTCCCAGCTGGGTGACCAGCTCTCATTCTAACCCCTTCCCTCCGACACATATGCCACCCACTTTCCATGGACAACGCAGCCCACCTGGATGCACGTGGGAAAGGCTTCTTCAAGTTGGAGGGAACTTATGGGAAGCAGCTTTAATGAGAATGACTCCTTTCTGTTTGTTTCAGTTTGATGGGGAGAACATGTATATGGGGATGAATGAGGCTAACCAGGAGTTCCTATCGGCCAATCAGGTAAGGGTCATTTGGCTTGTTTGGGTGGGGAAGATGCGGCGTTGCTTGATGTAGAGACATCCGGCAGTGGATGACAAACGATGCCTTGGAAATCAATTTCCTTTCAAGTGGCTCAGCCTCGCGAGGCCTATTGGGGTAGCGGTGGGGAGGGCGGAGGGAGGGGAGCCCAGAAAGGGGCAGAGTCAGCACTCGAGACAAAAAAAAAGGAGGAGAGAGGATGGGAAATGAAGACCAGCCTGGCTTGGGCTGTGGGTCATCATCCGGCCACATAAAAACTGGGAAATGAAAAAGGCTTAAATGATTCCTAGGAATGGACTCTGATTTTATTTTTGAGCACAATCAAAAGTAATTGAGTTGGGCAGAAATAGAGACTCGTCCACAGTGGAGACGTTGAAGAGCAATGTGCAGTAGGACACTGAGCACACATGCTCTCATACGTTGGCACAGATATGCAGCCGGGCATTACTTTGCATGCTCGTGCCTCCAAGGCTCATTCACATGCATGTGTACACTCAGGCACACGCTCTCACATACAGATCACACATGTGCAACGTGGCTATGTTTCCTCATTACCACTCAAACTGATTTGACTAATATACTTGACATGGGGAACAGCCAGGTCACTCAGTGGATTGAGAGCCAGGCCTAAAGATGGGAGGTCCTGGGTTCAAATCTGGATTCAGACACTTCCTAGCTGGGTGACCCTGGGCAGGTCACTTAGCCCCCCTTGCCCCTAACTCTTACCACTCTTCTCCTTGGAACGAACACTTAAATCCTATTGCCTACCCCTTACCACTCTTCTTCCTTGGAACCAATATACAGTATTGATTCTAAGATAGAAGACAAGGTTTAAATAATAATAATAATAATAATAATAATAATAATAATAATAATAATAATAAAATACTTGACTAATCATATTTGATCAATAATAATAATTTGCATTTTGGTAGTTCTTGATAGTTTATACTTTGTTCACAACAATGCTCAGGAATCAGCAGGACTGATGTTGCTATCTCCATTTTGCAGATGAGAAATGAGAAAACTAGCTCAGAGACAGACATTAATTGACTTGCCCAGGGTTGTTCATCTAATCAGGAACAGATCCAGGTCTTCAACAGAGATTTTCTCCCTCTAGATCCAGGATTCTTTCGACTAATTTTTCCCCAGTTTGTCTAAATATACTCAGTGCCTTGAGTATTATACAGATATTCCCAAAAGTCTGCCTCTGACCCTCTCTCCAGCCTCTATCCCAGCTGCCTATTGAGGGGCAAGATACTGGAGCCTTTAGGAAGCCTATCTCCCAAGGAGACCCTTGGGGATTGGAGCTGATAAGGCAGCACTAGCCCCTTGGCCTTTGCTAAGATTCCAGTTTTAAATAGAGTCTATCCTACTAAGGATTCCCATTGCCACCTTTCCCACCAGCTGATTGGCACTGAAACATGGTGCCCTGAATAACATCCATCTCCAATGAGACTTCTTCTGTCCAAGGAATCAACAAAATTTGGAGAGTTATCCACCAATAGGAATTTCCTTCTAAGGTGCCTCCTTCTTGATGTATCTCCACGCCAGTGAGGGCAAGACTTGGCAGGTTAGGAGCCAGTAGGAAAGTGGGCAGAATCCTAAGCTCATAGATTTAGAGTTGAAATGATCAAATCCAACCCTCTCATTCTCCAGCTGAGGAAACTGAAGAAGTTTGCTCTAGGTCATTCAGGGAAAAGCTTGGCCTGGGACTCAGGTCTCCTCATTCCCAAGATAATGAATACCTTTGTCTGCCACACCTAGTGGCAGTGGTCCCTGTCTTTCAGGGCCCAGTTTACTGCATCCTTACTAAGCTGCTCTGCATTTTCTACAGGGCAATGCTGCAGGATCAGGGCTTTGAGCTGTGGCCTCTAAGGTTGCCATGTGTTGGGTTTTCACTCAGCTGGACCAAAGAACATGAAAACAGAGGGGGCAGGAGGCAGAGAGACTGGAGGAGGGAGGGGAGGCCAACTTCTTCCACTCTCTGTTCCCCCACATTCCTCTTGGCTGTACCTCAGATCAGAGAAATATTTCTCTTGGAAGAAGACCTGTTGGCTTTTATTTCTCCAATTCAGCTCATCACAGGGGTGTGTCACAACAGATCAGTGTTTAACCTTAAATTGTGTCTCCTGCATCCTTTTACATCGCATGCAATTGCGTTTTATTAACTTAACAGGCTCCAGATTTTAGAATCAAACCAGTCAAAGATGTCTGTTTCAGCACAAATTATTACGGCCCTGCCTTTTCCCGGTAGCTGGGTCACACTACTCACCCCACCAGCCCAGGCCAGGACTGAAAGATATGCTGTCTCCTGCCTGCCTGATAAAGCCCCCCACCTTTTCCTTGTATTGGACTGGAATGATAATAATGATGATTATTTATCACATTTACACAGTACCTTAATATTTACAAAGAACTTTACATTTATCAGCTCCCCATTACAACAACTCGGTGTGGGAGGTGTTATTTTCCTCATTTTGAAGAAGATGACATTGAATCTTAAAGAAATCAGTGACTTCCTCAGAGTCACGCCATTAATGTCTGAGGCAGGATTTCAACCCTGCATTCGATCGCTGCCCACTTTAGGCATCCCTGACCTGTCCCCACTGTCCCAGGCTCTTGGAGAAGAGAAGAAATCTAGAGTATGTGACAGAGGGAGGAGCTGTTTTCCTTAATTTATTTTGTATTTTAATACCACATTTCCTCATAAGTTTTACAAAGTTATATGATCCAAATTGTCTCCTTCCCTTCTTCTGTCCCCCCTCCCAGAGATGACAAGCAATGTAATCTGGGTTATATGTGTATTATGATGCAAAAGATATTTCCATATTGCTCATTTTTGTAAATGACGTTATAGAATCAAAATCCCAAATTATATACCCAAATAAACATGTGATAAACCATATGTTGGGAGCCTTGGTGAAGGATAAACTCATAAGAGTCAGGATGAGCCTGAAGAAGAAGAAACAAAGGAATGTCTCTCCTGACCAGGGGTAAGAGGTGGTGAGGAGACATTTCTTCAGTCTTATTGTAGGCCTGGAGTAGGGATGAGGAGGGATATTGAGGAGAAGATTCCTGTGGAGGAGGAGGAGGAGGATCAAGGATTGTGAATCTAGGAGAATTTTAGTGGTTTGGGGGAAGGATTGGAGGTCCCCTTAGGTCTGGAGGCTTTGGAACCTTTTGCATGGAAGATATTTTTAGTTCTAACAAGGTAGAGGAACCAGGAAAGAGAACCTAGGAGACTGGCTGCTCAGAATTGACTGGGCTCTATGAAGAGGGAGAGGAAAACTTTGGATCTCTACCCTACCAGCCTAGGCCACAAGGATAGGAAAAGAAGGCAGGGGCTCTAAGTAGAAGCTTTGTCCAAGAATCATAATCATGGGATCACAGATGGGTAATTCAGATGCCCAATCTTGTATTAAGTGCCTATTAAGTACAGAGGCACACATCCGCACACAGTTGCTCCTCACAAGGAGTTCACAATCAAAGAGCAGTGAAGAACAGTTACAATAAATAATTGTACAAGGAAGAATGAGATGGGGCAAAGAAGATGGGGCAGAAGAAAAAGTTCTGTGAGAAGTTTGAGGATGTAGCAATCACTTCTTCCCAGGGGGATGTCAGAGAATGCTTCATGGTAGAGGTGTTCCTTGGCGGAAGGATTGTAAGATCATAGATTTGGAGCTGGAAGGGACCTTGGAGACCATCAAGTCCATTTTACAAGTGAGAAAACTGAGGCCCAGGGAGCTTAAGTGGAAGAATGGATACATCACTGGACTTGGAGTGAGGAGAACCTTAATTCAAATTCAACCTCAGACACATACTAGTTCTGTGGCCCTGGGCAACTCACTTAAACTGTATCTGCCTCAGTTTCCTTATTTGTAAGATGAGATTAGTAAAGCACCTCCCAGGGTTGTTGTGAGATAAATTTTTCATATATATGTATACATATATATATATACACATATATATTCATATAATATAGTTATGTATAAATATAGTTATATTTGTAGATAAATATAATATAGTTATTTTAACTAAGTTAAAGTAAATTAAGTTAAGTAAAAAATATAAAATGGATATTTTTATCATCATATTTGCCTAGGATCACAGAGATCAACAGCTAGAAATAGGTGGGAGAATCCATTCTAGGCATGGAGATTGAGGGATCAAAGGAACATATAGTAGAGGGAAGAATGAGAATGGACTCAGAGTTTGATTTGATTACAGAATATATGAAGGGAGGAGTTTGGACAGTTAATTTGCAGTTAGATTGTGAAAAGTCCTTGAATGCCAAGATCAGGAGTTTATACTCTTATTTGGAGAGCAAGTCCAGAGAAGAATAACCAGCAAGAGAAACTGAAACTATGCCATTCAGGGACTCTCTGTAAGGGCTGGGAATGTTTAGCTGGAAAAGACTTTAGGCTAACAGAATAATGGTCTTCAAAAATTTGTAGGGCTGTCATGTGGAACAGGGATGAGATTCGTCTGCTTGGCCCCCGAGGGCAGAACTAGAACTACTGAACAGAAGATACAGGGAGACAGATTTTAGTTCAATATTAGGAAAAACTTCCTAACAATTGAATTGCCCAAATGAGCTTCCCATCACCAGAGAGATTCTCACAGAGGTCACAGGATTTCCTTTGGGGGGGATTCCTCTCTCTTGGCAAGACGTGCAGAGATTATCTGATGATCTTGATTAACTTGAATGTTCCCTTCAGTTCTCAGGTCCTGGGTCTCCTCCAGCACCCAGCTCCCTGCTGTTGTTTTCAGGAATTTGAGAGACAATATTGAGTTGGAGTTCTAAGTCGCCCACTAAGAAGTAGGGATGTCTAGTGTTTGTGCTACAGGAGAAGTGCTTTCCATGGGCCCTTGGAACCATTGTCTTCCTTCCAGAAAGGAAAACCAACTCTTTATAAAGAAGCTTGAGCCTGCCTAGCAGGGCTGAACAAATAGAGCAGCCCTCGGGGCTCCTGGACTTGGGGCTGGGCTCCTAGTCAGCCCATGGGCTGCTCCTGCGCCCTGAGGTGACTCCCTTCCTGAGCTGTGTTTATGGCTCCGTCATAAACCAGGGCTGGTCCCCTCTGGGAGCTCCTGAATAACACGTGCAGTCATTAAACGGTTTTTGTTTGCTGTGCCCTGCACAGAGTGAGTCCTTATACACGTTGTTGACTGATTTTTTAAAAAAATAAGAGCTCTTCCTGTTTTCCCTGTGATTCTTGGCTTTGTTTCCCATTTTGCCAGAATTTCACCTACAGCTCTGTGTCCTGGTGGCATGGGGAATGAGATTCATAGATTTAATCCCAGAAGGGGCCTCAGAGGCAACTGAGCCCAAACCCCTCATTTTATAGATGAAGAAACTGAGGCACGGATGGGTTAGAGGCCCAAAGTGTTTGTGCCATCTTAGATGTAAAGAAAGGCAAAGGTAGTGCAAAGCAAAGCATCCTTTGTTCAGCTGGAGGGCCTGTGTCTTCTCTTCCGTCTGGGGGAGGGAGTACTCTTGGATTTGGATCCAGAGGAGCCCAGGTAAAATCCCAGCTTTATTTATACACCATACCCCATAGAAGTCCTTTATCTGAATACTGGTTCCTGACCATCCCTGCTCTCCCTTGAAGCCCTCTGGTTAAAGGGGAAGATGAGCCCAGCTAGGCTTCAACACATACCCAGACTAGCAAACTAAAACATTTTTAGGGTTCCCCCTCTATACTTTTAACACCTGGGACAAATCACAGCCCCTCCCTGGGTTCAGGATCTTCCTCTATAAAATGAGAGATTTGGATTATAGGACTTCTAAGAACCCTTCCAACTGAGTGGAAGTGTCTGAGTCAAACTTTGAATTGGATTGGGCTGGGACCGAGTGACTTGGGATTGTACTGGTATAGGGAGCTCCCAGTTAGAAAGCATCCTCTCCCCGGGCAGGGCAGCACCTCCTCTGCAACTTAGAGCTGGACTGAGTTGCCCCAAGACCCGCAGAAAATATGATGAAGTGGAGGAAGAGAAGGAGAGGGAGGCAGGCTCCAAATTCTAGAGCATCTCCAGGAATGGTTTCAGATCCTGCTTCATGCGTCCGCTATTTCCCCACGAGGAGACCATTGCCAAGAGAAAGGGTGTATAAATGGAATTTTGAACTTTGGACTGCATCCCCCATAAGTCCCTTAGTATTTCCCAAAGTTCCCTTTAGTCTCTCCTGCGCTTCCACGTTTGTATATAGTTTGCTGTGGGAGTGGGCTAGTTAGTACCCTTTTAGTTAGCTTTTTGTTAGTTTATTATTAATAAAACTTTACGAAAATATAATATTTAGTTATTGAATGTTAATTTAAAATCCACAAGGTCCTGGCAGGAAATGCCAAGTGTTTGGGCAGCCAGAGTCAGAAAGGGCAATTCAGAGAAGGTAACAATGAGACCTTAACAATCTATGAGGAAGCCTGTGATTACAGAGCACTTCCATAGTTATCTTCCCATCTCAACCTCACAACTCCATAAGGGAAGCATAGTAGGGATGTTATACCCATTTGGCAGAGGAGAAAACTGAGGTTGGGGGGCAGGTATGAAGTGAGCTTTCTAGGTCATATTGGTCAAGAGCATCAGCATTGGGGCTCTTCCAGGTCTTCTAACTCCTATTCCAAAACTCTGCATTTCCTAAGCACCTTAATGTTACTCCCAAGAACGTTCTATCTTGTGAAATGGGTATTCTGGGAAGCTTCTTAGTTTTTTTTGCCTAGCGAAATGGAAACTAAGAAGCTTCCCAGAACATTCATCTCGTGACAGTGGCCTAGACTTCAGGGCTCAGGGCTAAACTTGAGGGGTCCTTCACAAGCAGCACACACTCAGCAGAGCTCTTTATGTAGAATGAAGCTTCTCAGAAAGGCATTTTTCATCTCCGGGGATTTGCCTCAGGTTATCATCGTGTCTTTGCTTTATTACATGTGCTCATTTGTCCATCAACTCATAGGATCACAGCATTAGAGTTGGAAGGGTTCTTAGAAGTCCTATAATCCAAATCCCTCATTTTATAGAGGAAGAACCTGAACAGAGAGAGGCTGTGATTTGTCCCAGGGTATAATAAGCAAGTGGCCAGTTTGGGATCTTCACTGGGCTCCTCCAGATCCAGATACTCCCTCTCCCAGACAGAAGAGAAGACACAGACTGTCTACCCTTTGATCCAGCCATACCACTGCTAGTTTTATACCCCAAAGAGATCATAGGGGGAAAAGACTTGTACAAAAATATTTATAGCGCTCTTTGTAGTGGCAAAAAACTGGAAAAAGAAGGCATGCCCTTCAATTGGGGAATGGCTGAACAAATTGTGGTATATGCTGGTGATGGAATACTATTGTGCTCAAAGGAATAATGAACTGGAGGAACTCCATGTGAACTGGAACATTCTCCAGGAATTGAGCAGAGTGAAAGGAGCAGAACCAGGAGAACCTTGTACACAGAGACTGATATACTGTGGTAAAATCGAATGTAATGGGGGGCAGCTGGGTAGCTCAGTGGAGTGAGAGTCAGGCCTAGAGACAGGAGGTCCTAGGTTCAAATCTGGCCTCAGACACTTCCCAGCTGTGTGACCCTGGGCAAGTCACTTGACCCCCATTGCCCACCCTTACCACTCTTCCACCTATGAGACAATACACCAAAGTACAAGGGTTTAAAAAAAAAAAACAAACTAAAAAAATAAATCGAATGTAATGGACTTCTGTACTAGGAGCAATGCAATGACCCAGGATAACTGAGGGACTTATGAGAAAGAACACCATCCACATCTAGAAAAAGAACTGTGGGAGTAGAAACACAGAAGAAAAACAACTGCTTGAACACATGGGATGGGGATATAACTGAGGATGTAGACTCTAAACGACCACCCCAGTGCAACTATCAATAATATGGAAATAGGTCTTGATCAATGACACATGTAAAACCCAGTGCAAATGTACATCAGCTATGGGTGGGTATGGGGGGGGGTGGTTGGGGAGGATGGGGGAGAGAAAGAACATGAATCATGGAACCATGGAAAATTTTTCTAAAAAATAAAAAAATGAATTTAAAAAAAAAGAAGAGAAGACACAGGTCCTCTGGCCAGACAATGGATGCTTTGTTTTGCAGTACCTTTGGCTTTCTTTACATCTCAGATAGTGTGTATACTTTAGTAATTATTAGGAACTTTAGACATAGAATAATCTCCTTTTTAGTGATTAGTAAAACAGCAGTCCGCACATAGAGCATGAGAGCCAATCATACTTTTTAGGGCTGATAGTTTTCCATCACCCTAAAACCTGAGCACTACTGTCCTATTTGTTTTCTACATACATTTTTGATATATATTTTGTTTTCTTATATTACCTTCAATTCTCAATACACCCTCCCCCCACTCCTTGACCATACTAGACATTGCTTATGATGAATAATGAAAAAGAAAAGAGAAAAATAGTTCAGCAAAACTAACCAACTATCCACCAAATAAGACAGGGTAGGAAGCATTCCACACCCAGTCTCCCCATTTTGTTTATTCTTTGCAAAATTGATGGGAATCTTCTTTGTTCTCAATTCTTTATGGAATAACTCACTTTCAATGCCTACCTCCCTCCCAGGATTTCTTATCCTGGATTGCTTGAACTTTTTTTTTTTTAAACCCTTACCTTCCATCTTAGAATCAATACTGTGTATTGGTTCCGAGGCAGAAGAGTGGTAAGGGCTAGGCAATGGGGGTTAAGTGACTTGCCTAGGGTCACACAGCTAGGAAGAGTCTGAGGCCAGATCTGAACCCAGGACCTCCCAACTCTGGGCCTGACTCTCAATCCTCTGAGCTATCCAGCTGCCCCGCCCTTTGATATTTTTGAGGATGTTTCCTGTCATGTGAAAGAATTTAGGGTCTTATTGCTATTATTGGTTAATGTTTTTTTCCAGTCTTGTCTGACTCTTCATGACCCTATTTTGTTTTTTTCCCCCCACATTATTTATTTTATTTTTAAGAATATTTTCCCATGGTTCCATGATTCACGTTCTTTCCCACTCCTCTTCCCTCCCCTCTCCCAGAGTTGACAAGCAATCCCACTGGCTTATACATGTCTTATTACTCAAAACCTATGGGATTTTCTTAGCAAAGAAACTGGAGTGGTTTGCCATTTCCTTATCTAGTTAGCATGAGGAAACTGAGGCAAACAGAGTTAAGTGACTTGCCCAAGGTCACCCAGCTAGTGTCTGAGACTAGATTTGAACTCATGAAGATGATTGTTTCTGATTCCAAGCCCTATCCACTGCGCTACCTGGGTGCCTCATGGGGCGTCTTAGGGGGGACCATAAATACACTATGAGTCAACGGTGTAGCATATAGATTATCCTGTTACTGTTTGGCCTTGCTACATGACTAGACTATCTGATTTTATGGTCATATGTGCCCTTGAAGATGAATTTCATTTCACTTCTCCTGTGTAAGCCATTATCGGATGTGTATTGCGTCCTGTGTACAGACACTGTAGCCTTTGAGTCACCTGGGACCTTTGTTTCTTCTGATACCATGTGCCACCCTAGTGTAGGTTATTACTAGGAGAATATCGATGTTTAAAAGTAGGGCTACGAGGGCTGAACTACAAACAGGAATTATGCAGGAAAAGCAGTGTCAAAATGTCAGCAGAGGGACAGCTGGGTGGCTCAGTGGATAGAGAGCCAGGCCTGGAGATGGAAGATCCAGGGTTCAAAGGTGGCCTCAAATACTTTCTACCTAGGTGACCCTGGGCAAGTCACTTAACCCCCCTGGCCTAGTCTTTACCACTCTTCTGCCTTGGAACCAATACTTAGTATCAATTCTAGGACTGAAGGTAACGATAAAAAAATATATATGATAATTTTTTTTTAAAAAAAGGAATGTCATCAGAGAAATAAATGGAAGACTCGGGAAAAGCTTCAGCTCCTTTGTCTAGAGGTGGAAGGGATCTCAGAGACCTCCTAGCCCAATCCCTCACTTTATAGATGGGGCCAGGAAAGGTTAAGTGATTTGACCAAGGCCTCAGAGCTAATATGTGTCAGAGCCAAGATCAGAGGCCTATATAAATGTCAGCTATTATCTGGCTTAAGACATCGGGCACTTCTGGGATTTGCCCATGTTTGGAACAGCTGTAGGTGAGGGAAATAATGGGGCGGTTAGGCCCCGAGGTACTACCTTAGTGTAGGAATTTCTGCAGCTCAAGACCTGCTCAGGACTTCAGACCGGGGCCCAGTGTTAGTCTTCTAGGAGGCCCCCACTACGGGGCCGGAAGAGATGGAAGCTATTGTTTGATCCGATGACAAGACGTGTCTCCCTCCTGGCCTCTGTTGGGGTCAAATTACTTTTGTAGTTGACTCATTTCTGGGGTCAGATCGTGGCTCAGGACCTGATTGAATGGCAGAAATTGTATAATGGGTGTCTATCCCTGGGCCAAACAGGCTTAAAGAGCTATTCTAATAGGTTTTCTAAAGGCCCAGCTGTCTGGATGACTTATTTAAAATGGGATCTCCAAGTGGTGTTCTTACCATTTAATGCCCTGGTTCAGGCTTACACAAGGTTTATCAAGTCGTAAATAACATTCAGAGGCCTCATTTTAACATAACAATAGGCCCGAGCCTTATGAGGGATGGGCCAGAGCCCAAATCTGGAGTTTGGTGTACAGGCAAGTGTTGGAGAAGTAAATAATAGCATAATGAGATCCCTGTGAGGCTGCTGGTTCTGATGGAGGCCTCCTTTCCCCAGCTTTGCCCAGGGTGGAGACAAGATGGAGTGGATGGAGTTCATCCCTCCTGGCAGCTCATCCCAGGGCCTAAACTGGCTGCCTGAGTAGAAGGACCTGGGCTTGGAGGCCGAGTTTTTTTTCCTTCTCCAAAGCCCAGTCTGCTCCAAAATACCAAGCACTGTGCTTTGTGTAAAGTAAAATGGGTGGCCTCACACCCTTCCTAGCTGTGTGACCCTGGACAAGTCACTTAACCCCCATTGCCTAGCCCTTGCCATTTACCATTCTTCTGCCTTAGAACCAATACACAATATTGATTCTAAGACAAAAGGTAAGGGTTTAAAAAAAAAAAAAATTAAAATGGACAACAGGCCTGTGTAGGGTACTGTAGGCCGCGTCTCATTTCCCTGGCCTGGAGTGGCCAGAAGCTGGCAGAGATGGAGCCCTTCAAATCAGAAGAACCTTTAACAGAAAAGAATGGTTAGGTAGCATAGTGCCTAGGGCCCTGGACCCGGGGGAGTCAGGAAGACCCCAGTTGGAATCCTGCCTCAGCCATTTTAGCTATGTGACTTTGGGCAAGTCACTTAATGCCAGTCTCCATTTCATTCTTACATGTTTTCTTTCAGGGGTCAGGGGGATAGCTTTTTGATAAGGTGTGAACTCACCATGCCCATACCCCCCAGTTAGGTTAAGGTTCATTGATTAATTTCAGTTTAGAAATTTGGGTTTCCCTCTTGAAGGAAGGAAGGGGGCAGCTGGGTGGCTCAGTGGATTGAGATCCAGGCCCGGAGATGGGAGGTTCTGGGTTCAAATCTGACCTCACACACTTCCTAGCTGTGTGATCCTAAGCAAGTCACTTAACCCTCATTGCCTAGCCCTTACAGTTCTTCTGCCTTGGAACCAATACACAGTATTGATTCTAAGATGGAAGGTAAGTTATTGGAAAGGAAAAAAAAGTTCAGGAATCAGGAAATGGGACAGAGAGCAAGAGGCTCATACCCTATAGGAGATAGGAGAAGAATAGAATTGGAAGAGACAGAAAGTTCCCTTCCCCCCTCCCCGTTCTTCCTTGTGCCTGCTATCAGCAGAATTTCAGGGGAATTCGTCTCTGGCACCTCCCAGTTGCCTTTCCGAGCCAGTCTCCTTCTACCTGGTGACTGTGTCTGCCAGCCCTCTGCTTACTTATAACAGCACCACATTAGCTAGGTCTGCTCTGACTCTTCCGTGGTTTCCCTGTTTCAAAATGACTCCCTTTCCCTTTTTCTGAGCCCAAACCAAAACTCTTCCTCCTGTTGTATAGCATTGCTATGTTCATTTAGAAGTAGCTCACACAAGAGAGTGAATGTCTGAAGGTCCCATAGCATTTTTTGGAAAGAGAGAGAGGCAACTTGGATTTTTAAGAGAACACATTTAATAATCCAATAAAATCTGCAATAAATCAGGCTTGTAGGGAAAGACCCCCCAAGGAGACTGAGGTTGGATATGATGGAAACCATCAATTAGAATAGATCCATTGTAAGTTAATATTTGTAATAAAGAATTTGACTGTATTGGGAAATTTAGCTAGAGACAAGTAAATGGTAGGCACAGCAAAGGGAACAAAACAAGTAATATCTCACAACATTTTTTTTTAGAACCTCAGGTTGTGGAAATTGAAAAGACTAGTTGAGTGAATATTAAGCATTTATTGAGTTGGGCAAAGGTAAACATCAGAGTTTAGAGACCTCAACCAAATATTGACTAAGATGCAGTCAAAGTCAATATTTATCTACTGAGCCTATAAATTATTATATTATGATTAGTGTTTGTTAAATGACAGCAATCTATTTAGGGCCCTCAGCTTCAGTGTCTGCCCAAGGGGAGCATGTTGCCTCGGCGGGGGGTGGGGTGGGGTGAGACAGTTGTCACTTTTCCTGTTTGGGCCTCAGTTTCCCCATCTGTATAATGAGAGGATTGGACTAGATGATAATCTCTGAGGTCCTTGCCAGCTCTAGATCCTATAATGCAAAGGTAAGAACTATGGAATTTGAGAGCCAGTGACCCTTTAGAGGAAAAGATCTAGGCTTTGAAGCCTCAGGAACCCAACCCAGAGTAGCAGCTCAATCACTTCCATGCTGTGTAGGATCTTAGACAAAGTATTTAACCTCAGTGTCCTGAGATGTAAAACAGAGGTAATAATTCTTGCACAACCTAACTGACAAGTCTGCTGTGAGAAAAGCAATGTGATTCTATAAGAAAGAAAACTGATTTTATAGTCAAGAAAACTGGATTCACATTCTAGCTCTTTCCACTCTGTGATCTGAGCAAATCTCGTCACTGTTTCAAGTCTCAGTTTCCCCATCTGTAAGTTGAGGATAGTGGAAAACATGGCTTCAGAGGTTCCTTCAAGCACTGGATCTGGGATCATATGATCTCATGACCATATAATAGCTCCATGAAGTATATCATTCAAGTAAAGTTGTCTCCTTTTTATAATTGAAAAAACTGTGGCCCAGAAAGGATTGCTTTTTTTTTTTACCCAACATTGCCCCCAGGCAAATAATTGATGGACTTAGAAACGTGAATCCAGATTTTCTGATGCCAAATTTGGGACCCTTGGGCACTGCTTGTTATGATTCTGTGGGCCCAATCCAATCCAGGAAAGGAAGAACAAAGCACCAGATAGGGACAAATTCTGTATCATATAGTGCAGTCCATAGGTTTGGATCCAAAGTCAAGGAAAGTTATATGAACTGATGCAAAGTGAAGTGAGCAGAACCAGAAGAACATTGTACACGGTAACAGCAGTATTGTATGGTGATCAACTGTGATAACCTGACCACGCTCAGCAATACAGTGATCAAAAGCCAATCCCAAAGACTCATCATGAAAATACCATCTGCTGCCAGGGAAAGAATTGATGGAGTTTGAATGCAGACAAAAAAACATACCATATTTCACTTTCTTCTTTCTTTTCTTGTTTAAGATCTTTTCCATAAAATCACTATGTAAAAATGTTTTATATGATTGCACAAGTAAAATCGATATTAGATTACTTACTATTTCAGGAAGGAGCAAGGGGAGGGAAAAAGGAAGAGAGGAAGAGAATTTGGAACTTAAAATCAAAAAACTAATGTTAAAAGTTGTTTTTACATGTAATTGAGGAAAAGTAAAATATTATTTTTTAAAAGAAGAGTTTAGACTGGTGTGGCCATGGTAGGCTTCATGGATAAGGGCTTAGTTAGGGCCATGCAACAGAGGAACTGATAAAACTTTGGGTCGTATGGATTGAATTGTAGCCCAAAAGTTTTTTTAAAGGGTAAACAACACTGGAATGACCTCCAGGAATTGATGCAGAGTGAAAGGAGCAGAACCAGGAGAACATTGTACACAGAGACTGATACACTGTGGTACAATCAAACATAATGGACTTCTCTACTAGCAGCAATGCAGTGATCCAGAGCAAGGCTGAGGCTCTTATGAGAAAGAAAACTAGCCACATTCAGAGGAAGAACTGTGTGAGGAGAAACACAGAGGAAAAGCAACTGCTTGAACACATGGGCTGATGGGGATATTATTGGGGATGAAGACACTAAACGATAACTCTAGTGCAACTATCAATAATATGGAATTAGGTCTTACTCAATGATGCATGTAAAACCCAGTGGAATTGTGCATTGGCTAAGGGGGGCTGGAGGGTGTGGGAAAGGGAAAGAACATGAAATATGTAACTATGGGAAAATATTCAAAATGAAAAAAAGGTAAACAACAATGGTTTGAAAGTTAGAGGGCTAGGCAGAACTCTTGTCCCCGTGGTGCTCCTGAGCTGGCATAGCTCCTGCTGGCAGATAATTAAGGCCCATGAGTTCATGCCATATGAAGATTATTGGAAGGCCTGGGGATGTTTTGCTTGGAGAAAACATAAAGGGGGGAGGAGCAGAGGTGAAAACATTCTCAAAGGTTTTGAAAGCCTATTTCATGGAAGAGGATCTAGACTTGTACGGCTTAACTCCAAATGGAAGAACTGGGAACAATGAGTGGAAGTAGCAAAGAAGCAAATTAAGGCTTGAGTTTAAGACAAACTTCATAATGGTTGGAGCCAACAAAAAATGGAATGGGCTGCTTTGGGAGGTGGCTGCTGTTGTCAACATTACGATGTTGAGGTCAATGCACAGTGTGTCTGACTGTGGATGATCAGGCTAATAAGAGCTCAGAAGGCTTTACAACAAATCAGCCACAAATAATTTGTATGAATGTTTTGGGTGGAGATGTCCCTAAATTTGTGCATCTTGGGTTTCTTTTGAGCTGCTGCAATTCTGCTTTCCTCACAGAGCAGAGTGTCTTTTTTGAGTCAGGACTTGCCAGGCTGGATGGGCCTTTGCCAGTGTCTCCCCATGTCTCACAAATCACTATAAAAATTCTTCAGAGACCTTGAGGGTGTCTTTGTATTGCTTCTGACCTCCGTGTGAGTGCTTACTTTGCAAGAGTTCTCTGTGAACTAGTCTTTCAGGCAAACGTGTGTTTGGCATTCAAACATGATCAGCCCATCAAAGTTGGGCTCTCTGCAGTAGAGTTTGAACGATTGGCAGTTCAGCTTGAGAGAAGACCTCAGAATCTTCCTAAGACAATTCAAATGGCAGTGATTCCATTTCTTGGCATAGCCTTTAGTAAGACAGGCCAGGTCTCAGAGGCATACAGCAATGAGGTCAGCACTATCATTCCATTAAGGCTCAAGCTAGAGACAAACTTCCTCATGATTGGAGCCAACACAAAGTGGAATGGGATGCTTTGGGAGGTAGTGAGTTCTGTGTCACTGAAGGTCTCTAGGCGAAGGCTAGATGGTGACTTATCAGCTGTATTCTTATTATATAGTGGCTCCTCTCATCTTCATATTCAGGTATGGGTTGGAATGCTGAGATTTTGTGAGATTCTAGTGATCTAGGTGACGTTAGCTATTATAATATATCCAATGCCTTTAGTTTTGCATTCAGAGATTGTTGGGGAAAAGGCCCCCAAAATGATAAAATTGTGATGTAAAAAAAAAAAAAACAACTATCAATAGCTTTGAAGCCAAAATAGTTAATGGCTATTTCTACTGTATTTTGTTAGCCCCCCAAATGTTAGTTTTTGTGATTACAGCTATCTGAACAGGGGTCTGATAGCTTAGAGGATGGAGGAGGGACTAGAGGCTTTGAAAAAGAGCCTGATATTGAAAATCCTTCTCAGATATCCTCTTAATACATCAAAAAGATTTTTTTAAAAAAGAGCAGTTAACCCTGGGAACAAAAGAGAAGATACAAGCTCAATTTATCACTTTGCCAGGCTCAGCAGACACTGTTTTGGTATACCAGCATCCCTTAATGAAGACAACTGCCATCAATTAAAGGAACAAACAGTTTAGGTTGATAGCAGAGGTGTTGGCCCAGACACCACCTGCTAATTTGCTGAGTGCTAAAGCATTCAGAACTGCGAGGAGACTAGACTGCCTTCTTCCTGAGCATTGTGCTTTGGGAGGAGAGCCATGGGGAGCCCCCGAGGCACCCCCCGCCATTAGACACAAGCTCCGTCAAGTGTACTTGGGAGCCAGTCTTCATACACCACAACTTCTCTCTCATAGTCTGATGAGCCCATGCAAAGCCTCAGGTTCCTTCGTCCAATTCACATTCAAATACAAATTTAGAGAGAGCCTCTCATCAGAAATGTTTGTTTTCCCAGGAGCAGAGACTAGACATGCCTTCCTGGGTCCATTCTAGTTGTGCCAATCTATAAGAGACACAGACTCATAGAGAAGACTAGGGAAATGTCATCCCAGGATTACTGTTGGTAGAAAAGTTGGGCATCACAGTTCTGGGGCAGTGAATAGAGTGGAATCAGGAAGATCCAAGTTCAAATCCAGCTACGGACACTAGCTGTGTGACTCTGAGCAAGTCCTTTAACCTCAGTTTGCCTAAGTTTTCTCCTCTGTAAAATGGATAATTTTATTATCCATTTATTATCCACAGCACCTTCCCTGAGGAAAGCAGAATTGCAATAGCTCAAAAGAGACCCAGGATGCACAAATTTAGGGACTTCTCCATCTGAAACATTCATACAAATTATTGTTGTGAGGATCAAATGAGATAATATTTGTACACTGCTTAGCAGTGCCCGGCACCCAGTAAGTGCTTTGTAAACGTTCGCTAGTTTTACAAAAACACGTGACTTCTACAATATGGTATCTGTGGCCAGATCAGCTCAGCTCATCAGTGCCAGCAGAGTCTCTGCTGCTAGTTGTCATCGCCTCTTTGTTTCCAAGGGACAGAGTGACTTCAAAGACGACGTGTTAGCAGTGGTAGCCGAGCGATTACCTGCGTGGCCCCAGAGCCTCCCGCCTCTCCCATTATGCTTCATAGTTTTGCCTACTGTTATGATTTTTGTGGTGAGGGGGGCCTTCAGTGAGCTCAAAGAGTCTTGTTTACTCTCTGCTTGGCTTCCATATTTTGGCTTTTGTGAATAGGGATATGTGAACCAAAAACAAAACAAAAATGAAGAGAACCCTAATGGGTCAGCACTAAAATGATAAACTGTGTTGCAACTAATGAGGAAGCTGGAGTTGTGAACCCCATATTGCCAGAGCAGTTTAATTATGAAGACCATGGATCACTGAATATCTTATATAGGTGTATTAGTTATCTGGCTTCTTGGTCTGATGAAACTTTCCAAATGAATCACTCTTAAAGGAAAAGGTCTTTATTCTTTAACAAGCTTAAAATCAAGGATTGGAATTAGGGGCAGCTGGGAGGAAGAGAAGGGGATCTTAGACTATTTGGATAATAATAGGCAAACCTCTTCTCCCTTCCTAAAACTACAGTAGCCTCAACCCTTCATTGATAATTCAGAAAGTAAATAGCCATCAGGATTCAAACCCAGGTCTCTTCATTATGCTGTTTACATTTTACCACTCAGTCTGTCTCTTTTCACCATTTTGGACATCGCAAAGGCTCTCAAAGTATTGAGAAGTCGGGGAAGAGAGGATGACAAGCTTGAGAATGGGGAGAGGAGAGCTGGCAGAAATTTAAGAATACTCAGAATGATATGGTAATGGCTATTGTCTTGGGTGGAATTAGTTCCCTTCCCAGTTGACCTAATTTCAGAAAGTGAAAGGCTGATAACAGAAATAAGAGATATTACTATGCTAAATAAAGTTCCCCCACCAAAAACAGGGCTCCAAAATGTTAAAAAGTTTCCCCGACTGAATTAGGAGAGGTTGGCATTGACTGGCAGAAAATTGACCGTGGTCCTGGAGTCTTTTAATAAGCTGGGCTTGCCAGTCCTGGGATAACTGAGTCAAGAAACTTTGTGGAGTTTGACTCTGAGTCATGGGCGTGGGAAGAAAATATCCCTGACTCCTTCCGTGTCCCGTAGTATCATTTATAACGTCTTGCTATAGGACACATTATATCTAGCAGGGGACAGAGAGATGCAGGGCAGGAAGCAACTTCAAGAAGAACAATCTCTGGCAGCAGGGAAGAGAGACAAACAAGAAATTCCCCTGGCAGTTGAGACCTGAGCTCCAAAGAGGAACAGACCCAGAAAACCCCAGATGAGCAAGCCACCATTCAGAGATTCTGCACCCAATATGCCTATGGACTTTAAGGCAGAAAATACATCTCCTTGGATAGAAGGTTCATAACCCCCAATATTTTGAGTCAGATCAGTGAGAGAGCTCTGAAATAGTGAAGATGCAAGTTGCCTTGGCTACATCTGTTCCCTAAAGTTTACCTTGGTGCTAGCATACTTTTAAATTTGTGCCCATCCTTTCCATAGTTGTGCTTATTTGTGAGAGAGTACAACCCAGGTTTGGGGGCAGAAATGTTTTCTAGCTACTCTTCTTAATAATCTATCTTAGTAAATGCTTTTCATTTGATATAATTGTGGCTATTGACTGACTCTTAAAAGTGAGCTCACCGGTAAGGATTTGATCATTCAGAGCACATTCAAACCTGGGGGGAGTCATTCCCTTCCTCCCTCCCCATCTCACCTGCAAGCCTCTGAGTGCTTAGTTGGGGAGATAACCCAGAGGAAACACTACAGCACCATATTGGGAGTCTGCAAAGGGAACTGGGCATGTGTAACCTGGAAAATAAAAAGACTGAGGAGGGACATGACAGCTATTTTTAAATACTTGGAAAGCTTTTATGTAAAATAAAATGCAATTACACTCGTTTTGTTAGTTCTAGTAGGTAGGACTGGAATTGGTGGGTATAAGTGCTTAATTAGCACAGTGCCTGATGCATAGTAGGCACTTAATAAATGCTAGTTGACTGACTGATTGATTGACTAACAAGTAGCCAGCTTTCATCTCATTTCAAAGGAGAACTTCCTAGCAATTAGGTGTCTAAAAATGGAAGGGGCTACCTAGTGAGACAGTGAATTTTCTATCACCAGAGATATTGAAACAGACATCTGTCAGGAAGACTGTAAATGAGTTTCTTACATTGGGTGGGAGGTTGGACTGGATGGCCTTAAAATTGGTCTGTTCATCTCAACACTCTCAACAATTCTGTAATCTCAGCAACGTGGGTTCATCCTTCAGTGATGCAGGTCGAAGCACATCCATGTCTGCCTTCCTCTGGGGCCCCTTGTCTATGTCCTCCCATGGCTCCAGTGGAGGATGTCCCACTCACCATACCAACAGCCTTCTCTGAGGTCTCTTGATGTCTCAAGATTAGAGGTAGCTACGTGGCTTGGTAGGCAGAACACAGGACCTGGAATCAGGAAGACTTGGATTCAAATCTAGTCTCAGATCTTTTCTGGCTATGTAACCCTGGTCAAATCACTTAATTTCTTTCTGACTCAGTTTCTTCATCTATAAAATAGCAACAATAATAGCACCTAACTTCCCACAGTTGTTGAGAGGATAAAATGAGGTAATATTTGTAAATTGCTTTGCAAACCTTAATGTGCCATATAAATGCTAGCTATTATTATTATTATTAAATCAGATTCTATAAGTGTATAACAAATTCTCCAGGGCCCATATTTTCTAAGAGATTTCAGAGTACAGTCTTTATGTAAGTTCTCTTGCATGGAATTATGTTTCTAATAGCTTTGAATATGTCAGAGAAACTGCCAGAGGTTAAAGAAATATTCATGACGTGAGGAAATTGAAAACCAAAAATATCTTGATGAATAACCAAATAACCAGGACTAGAATAAGCCCTCAGACAGAAGAGCTATTGACTGTACCTCTCTGAGGTCTGAAACTTCAGGGTGGTGCTTAATAAATGCTTGTTGCCACCTCCTTTCCTTTTCCCTTTTCTGTAACCCAAAGATTATATTTGATGCTGGAAGTGACCTCAGAGGTCAGCTAGTCCCATACCTTCATTTTACAGATAAAGAAATGGAGAATATCCCATCTTTTCTTTTAATAATACATTTCTTTGGTGCTTTAAAGTCTGCCGTCACTAGTCTTTAAAGGAAAAAAGGAAAGGGAAGGGAAGGATTTGGGAACAGAGAAGTCATAAAGGTAAATGTCCTAACTAGGAGAGGTTGGGCTCTGTTTGGCAAGGATTGGGACTTCATTCAAAGACCTTATATTTATAGTATGTTCAGGAAAGTGTCTAGGAGGCCTCCAAATCCTATTGAAAGAAGAAGCTGCCTTACCCATGGTTTGGTAAAATGCAAAGATCGAATAATAGACTCATGGATTGCTTGTTTAGAACTATCTTGGGTGGGGACTAATGATCATACTGTAATTCATTTTAGTAGCTTCATTTAGGTGGTTCTGAAATCAGGCCAATAGATTTAGTGTTAAACCCCCAGCTTCCCAAAACTATAAATACTATTTTCATTTCAAATCCGTACATTAAGGACAAATGGATTTTTTAACCTACTAATAACAACCACTGACAGGAATTTTTAACCTACTAATAACGACCACTGACATTTACATAATAGTGCTTAAATTTTACAAAGTGATATACACTGGGGCAGCTGGGTGACTCAGTGGATTGAGAGCCAGGCCTAGAGACGGGAGGTCCTGGGATCAAATGTGACCTCAGACACTTCCCAGTTGTGTGACCCTGGGCAAGTCACTTGACCCCCATTGCTTACCCTTACCACTCTTCTGCCTTGGAATAATATTTATTCCAAGACAGAAGGCAAGAGTTTAAAAAATAAAAGAAAAAGAAAACAAAGTACTTTTATTTATACATTTATTTATAACATTTATACACCCATTATATACTCCCATTTTATACCCATTTATAACATTTGAGTCTCATGGAGTAGATAGGTGGCCAGGCTTAGAGTAAGGAAGACTCATCTTCATGAGTTTAAATATGGCACCAGACACTTACTTAGCTGTGTGACTCTGGGCAAATCATTTAACCCTGTTTTTATTTACCTTACACACACACACATAATTTGAGTCTCACAAAAATCCTATGATATAGTTGACCCCATTTTACAGATGAGGAAACTGAGGCTGAAAGAGGTCATATGACTTGGCTATGGTCATATAGTTAGTGTCAGGATTCAAATTCAGGGCTCCCTGGTTCCAAGTCATTGCTCTTTCCACTATTGATATTATTTCCCAAGAAAAGAAGTTGAGAAGACTCAAGATGCCTTGATAGAATGTAATCTTGATTGACTAGAATTCCCAGAAAAGGAGTTATGCTTTTCTACTAGATTTCCTGGTCAAGTGAGGTTCACTGGGCCTCAGGATCCATTTCAGAGCTAAACATCAGTGGCAGGTGTGTATTTCTGTAGCTTCGGATCCATATCATCCAGGGAGCAGAGCAGACAGTGGGTTCTAAGGCAGCTTGATAAGAAAGAAGGAGGAAAGGCCCCATCTGCCACCAATTCCTCTGGTTCACACCGGCTTAACTAGACAGATTTCCTTGTTGAGATCTGAGAATGCTATCAGCTCAGTTTACCTGAATTTGTAAATTTGTAAACTTGATAATTTTAGTTTACCAAGAATTGGACAGAGTCCCCTGTGATATCATTTTGGACAAGCTGAAGAGATGTGGGTTTGATAATAATAGAGTTAGGTGGGCTGAATAAACCAAACTGAAAGAATAGTCATTAATAGATTGAGGACTGCCTGGAAGGGCGGCCTCTGATAGAGGCCCCGGGGCTCCATCAATACCTCTGGCCATTTCAGCATTTTCTGACTTTGACTCGATGACCAATCCAGCTAATTCACAGATGACTGAAAGCTGCGAGGGGGACCCGATATGTTGGACGACAGAGTCGGAGTCCAAAAAGATCCATAGAGGCTAAGAAGGAAAGGTTGCCCCTAACAAAATGAAATTAAACAATCATTAATGCAATAGTATGAATGTTAAAGCTCAAGAAATCAACTAAACAAGGCCCAAAGTGGTAGAATTTCAGTCTGGCGCCATAGAACAAAAGCATCTTATTTGTGGTGAGCTAATTATTTGATTAGGTGTGCCTGGTTAAAGGCTGGGGAGGGGAGGATGGGGCAAGATTGTCCCTTTTCCTCTCTATATGTTTATCTTAACGATTATTAGATTTATAATAAAGATGCTTTTTAAATGAAGTATACGAGCTTTTAAGACGGTGAGCACATGAGACACATGGCCAGAAATAGTGGTTGAGTGGGAAAAACCCTAGGGGGTTTTAGTGACTGCAAGTTCAGTATGAGTCAGCAGTATAATGAGCTAATAGGAATATTAAGCTGCTTTAACAAAAGCCCAGTGTCTACAGTCAGAGAGGGGGAGATAATAATGATGGGCCCTCTGCCCCATGAGGCATCTGGACTATGCATTCTGGCCAGTTCTGGTATTCCATTTTAGAAGGAACAAGCTACGATGAGACCAAGGCTCCTCCCCACCCCCCAAAAAAAATCTCCTAGAAAGATTGCTTAAAGGAACTGAGAATATTTAGTTTGGAGAAGTTCTAGAAGGCTTTGAGGTAGGGGCAAGAACAGTGTCCTTGAATATCTGGAAGGCTGTCATGCAGAAAGGAGGGAGGTTGGCCTTGTTCTGTGTCACCCCAGGGGGGCAGAACTCAGGTCTGTGTATGCATATGTCTTATAAAGGGCAAAAATGCCACGGTTTTTATTACTTTAATTAAAACATGAATGAAGAGCTGGAGATTCTATTAAATTGTCTTTTCCTTACTCTGGTGTGAAGACACTAACTGATATGATTACCATGAAGATTGCAAACTATCAAAGTGAAAAAAAAAAAGAGCCTTTTGCAAGTATTTCAAATTAAACCTTCAAATTTCACACTTTAAGAATAATTATAGTTGTATTACTGGAAAGTGATTCATGAATTCTGAATAAATATAGACCCTTAAAGGGAAATGTTCCAGGACCTTAGTTTTCGTTCCAATCTGATGAAATTTGGTATCATTTTGCAGCTGTAGAATAAAAATGGAGGGGGGGAAAAACCCCTATGTACATAGAGTGTATTGAGTATATGTCAGATAGAACTAATGAGATTTTTTTCCATCAGCCTTGAGCACGCACACAGACAAATGGAACAGCCGTTTCCATTTTCTGTAATAGAAAACGGCTCAGAAGGCAGAATGATCTTACCGCACCCAAGTCTTCGTGGTAGCCTGCTTGTTAAATAATATATTTTAAGTTCCAATATCTAGGCTGCTAAATGTTTGAAGCAACATTAATGGGCCCATCAGAGAGAAAAGCTATCTGGGAAAATTTAAAGGAGGCCTTCATTTGGAATGTATTAGTATTCCCCTTGGCCTTTAATAAAGATAATACTTTTCACACAATGCAGTGAATGTTTACAGCAGACAATTTCGTTTCCTTCCAACAATTATGAGAGAAATTGAATCTCAGGAAATGTTCGTTTTCTCTAAAATTAGAAGTAACAATAAAGATATCCCTGAAAGGTTATGGGCAGCGAGGAGAATAGCCATTTGTCTCTCAACGACAATTCAGGACATGTATTTTAGGAACTTTGGGTGGCTTGTAAACAGAGCTTCTTCCTTCAGGTTTTACCTGGGAAGGTGTTTCTCCATCTCTGCCCCCCTCCAGTGCCTCTTCCATACCCCTCAAATACCATGTAGGAGATTTTGGGTAAGTGGTGTGAGATTCCATAGGATTATTTTAAGTCTCTTGACCAGTGAAAGAGTCCAAGGCCTAAGAAGTACCTTCCCAGTGCAAGGGTTAGCATCTCTGTCCTCCTTGTTAACATCATGGGACCAGAGATCTAGTCCATAGATTCTGAAACTTTTTTGCTAAATCTGATGAAACCTATGGACCCTTTTCAGAATAATTCTTAAAATTCGTAATTGAAAAAAATATTAAATATTAGCAAGAGATTCATGAAACTAAAAATGCAATTTTTTTAGACCCATTTTGTAGACCTTCTAAAATGGACCCCAAATAAAGAATACCTGCTCTAGAGCTGGAAGGGACCTCAGAGATTATCTAGTCCAGCCTCCTCATGAGGAAACTGAGACCCCAGAGAAATTAAGTGACTTGCCCAAGATCATCCAGGTCATAAGTAGCCACGCTGGGATTTGAACCTAGGGCCACTGACTCCTGACCAAGAGTCCACTCCAGTTTATTGTTAACAGCCCTGTGCTGCATGCATGGTTCTCCCTCTGCTTCTGTCTATTCTCAAGTGACCCAGAATCAGAGAGCTATTAGGAGGGTTCAAGAGGAAAGAATGCCGGATTTGGGGACTCAAGAGACCCGGATTCTAGTTCCAGCTTGGCTAGTAACTCCCAGTACAGTCATGCCCTTTCTGGATCTCTTCCTTCCTCATCTGGAAAGTGTCATGATTGGATGAGATGATGTCTTTCCATTTTAACATTCTATGATTGAAAATACCTTCCAGCTCACATATTCTCTGTTTAATGCCCCCTTTAGCCTGGCTGGTCTGCATTCGAAGATATCTGTCGGCCCTCATGTTGCCTTCAGTTTTCCCTCACAGCGCCTGAAGTCAGTGTTTTAAGGTCTCTCCCAGCTCAAATATCCTATGTTTATTGGATCATAGATCTGTGGTCCAGGATCTTTTCAGGCTTTTTCAGCCTTCATAGTCCAGGTTTTTAAAGTAAATTCCAGTTCTGACATTATGTATTCAAAGGATTCGATCTGACAGTATTCTAAGGACTCTCCCAACCCTGATGTTCTATGTTCTAGGGTTTCTTAGGGTTCTGTGATCACCAAAGATGACTCTCTTGTTTTTGTTCTTTAGTCATGTCCAATTCTTCATGACCCCATGGGGTCGTCTTTGTAAAAATACTGGAATGATTTTGCATTTCCTTCTCCAGGGGATTAAGGCAAACACAGATTAAGTGACTTGTCCAGGGTCATCCATCTGGTAACTGTCCAGGGCTGGATTTGAACTCAGATCTTCCTGATTCCAGGACCCTAGCCTTCTAACTGCCCTAAAGATGGCTTTGCCAGCTTCTAAAACCACCTCCAGGAGCTACCCCAAAAAAGGGAATTCAAAGAAGTGAGATGCTTTGGGTCCAACCTAGTAATAGAGTCAGAACTGTTCTTTGATGTCCTGTTCTAAATTGCTGACTTTGTGCCAGCCCATTAGTCATAAGAGACCTTTTCCCTCATCTCTTAAAAGATAATAACTTGATTATAGGAATTACCTCTAGTGCAGAGCTAGTAAGCATTTTGTGCCAAGGTGGATGTCTTCCAAGGCCCTAATGCCCAATTGATGGGCACACTTATCAATACAGTACTCTCTTCTATTTCCAGACCAATCAACAAGCATTCATTAAATATTTATTATGTTTGAGGCACCGGGCTAAGCCCTGGGGCTACAAATAACAAAAGACAAAATTAAATCAGTCTCTGCCCCGGGGAGGAGGTCATCTTCCAATGGGAAACAACATAGACACATATTAGAATATTCGGTATCTAGAGAGAGAGACAAAAAGAGTACCAGCTACTTAGGGAGGGGAGGGCCTGGCCGCTGGAGGAGAGAGGTAAGAATGGCTTCGTGCCCAACGTGGTGTTCGTAGGGTTGGTTAGGAAGTCTGGAGCTGGAGGTCTGGGGTTCAAATATGGCCAAAGACACTTCCTTAGCTGTGTGACCCTGGGCAAGTTACTCAGTTTCCCTTCCTTGTCCTTCTTGTCTTGGAACTGACCCTTAGACGCTTACTATTGATTCTAAGACAAAAGGTAAGGGTTATTTTTTTTTAAAGGAAGAGGTGTTTTGGGTTGAAATTTGAAGGAAAATAGGGACCCTTGGAAGTTGAAGGGGCAGCATGTTCCAGAGATGGAAGACAAACCATGGGAGGGGGAGATGGCATGATACATTTGCAAAACAGTGAGTTCAGCCAAAATGGCTGAAATGAAGACTGTAAAGAAGGAGCATAAAGTGTAAGAAGCCTGGAAAGGTAGGAAGAGCTAGGGTTTGAATAGCTTTAAGTTCAATGGATCCTTGAGGCAACAGGGAGCCAGTGCAGTCTGATAGGGATGGCAGCTAGGGAGAAGTGACATCCTCTGACTTGTGCTTTAGGAAATGTGTGCCAGGCACTGTGCTATGCACTGAGGATAGAAAGACCGAAGTGAAACAGTCCCTGTCCTTAACGAGCTTCTATTCTCATGGAGAAGCCAACATGTGCACATACAAGAATAAATAGAATACATACATAATCAATAAGTACACAGTAGTTAAGGGGGGCGGTTTACTGAAGGTTAGGGTCCCTAAACAAGGCTCCCCATAGAAGTCAGCCCTCCATCTGCATCCTGAAGGAAGCCAAGATTCCAAGAGACACCAGTGATGGGGAAGAGTGAATTCTACGCTTGAAGGACAGTCAATTCAGAGGCATCATTTCTGCATTCCACAAAAACCAAGAGTCCAAGGAGAGCTTTCTTCCCATTTATATTTAACTGTGGGCAGCTGGATGGCACAGCAAGTAGCATCCTGGACCTGAAGGTAGAAAGACTTATCTTGAGTTCACATCTGACCTCCGACACTTACTAGCTATAGGACCCTGGGCAAGTCATTTCACCCTATTGTCCTCAGTTTCTTCGTCTGACAAATGAGCTGGAGAAGGAATTAGCAAACCACTCCAGGATCTCTGCCCAGAAAATCCCAAATGGAGTCACAACTGAAAATGACTGAACAACATGTTCAGTATAATACCATCATCTGGCAGTGTATCCTAGGGTTTGTAATAGTATGCGAAGAGAACCATGGGGATATTTAGATGCATGTCATAGGCTTTAGGCCAGCAGATCTCCAAATTTAAAAAAAAGTGATCCATGGCTAGAAATGTTAAGAACAAATCTATGGGGGCAGCTGGGTGGCTCAGTGGATTGAGAGCCAGATCTAGAGATGGGAGGTCCTATGTTCAAATATGGCCTCAGATACTTCCTAGCTGTGTGACCCTGGGCAAGTCACTTGACCCCCATTGCCTACCCTTACCACTCTTCTGCCTTGGAGCTAATACACAATATTGACTCCAAGATGGAAGGTGAGGGTTTAAAAAAAAGCAAATAAATAAATAAAAAGAACAAATCTAGTTTAAACTGAGAGGCTCCAATGGATGAAATGATGAATTTTTCATTATAAATTGCCCCCATGGGAAGAAAAGGAAGCATCAGGAGAAGGAAAAATACGCCTGCCTACCCCGGAGCTCTGTTCGTCAGAGAATGTCACCAAAGACCAGTACAATAGAGCAGCCTTGTCCTGTAAGATAAGGCTGAAAGAAGCTAAAGTCTAGAATGAGCTGCTATTTGTAATAAATTCTAGGGATAGGTAGCCCTATTCAAGGTGGCACAGTAGAGAGAGTGTTTAATTTGGGACCGAGAAGACATGAATTCAAATCCCCCCCTGAGCTTAGTAACCCTGGGCAAGTCACTGATATAGTGATTCTCAGCCTCTGTTTCTTAATCTGTAAAATAGGAATAATAATAATAAGACCTCTCTTGTTAGGTTGTGTGTATCAAAGGAGATTTTATATTTGTGTATATCTATATCTTTGCGAACTTATAGAGGATATATAAATGGTAGTATTTTTTAAATAGCTGTTGGTCTGAGCCAGGAGAAAGACAAGGGATGGGCTCTCTTGCTTAGGGTAGTTGGTATTAATGTGTTGAGAGAAAGAAGCTTTATTCAATTCCTGATTTTTGGTGGATTTTTTCCCCCTATCTTCTCCAGTAAGGCAAATGATGCTTAGACTGGAAAGGATAGAACAAACCTAGTTAAGAAGAAATCAGAGCCCAAGAGTGGAATGGAGATGATAAGACAACACTTGTCCCTTTAAAATGAATCCAAGTCTCTAGGACCAGACAGATTATATCCATGGAGAGCGAAAGAATCATGAAACTATAATCAGAAAAGTTTGAGAAATACAGAATAAGAGGGGACAGAAAACCGGAAATGGACAAAAGCTGACCCAATTTTCCAAAGGGAAAAAGAAAGAGATATTAAGCTTGATGTCTTTCCCTAGCAAAATTTTAGAATAGGTGGATTGATAAACATTTATTAAGCATTTACTATGTGCCAAGCACTGTGCTAAGGGTTAGGGAGTAAAGATAAACTGTCCCTCCTCTCAAGGAGTTCCCATTCTAATGGAAGATGCAACTTGAAAACAAATATGTACATACAAGATATATGTAGGATAAACTGGAAGTCACCTGAAAGGGAAGATACTAGCAAATGAGCAGGAGGGGAGGGGACAGAAGGATGAATGAATGTAGTCATGAAGAGTGGGCAGCCCACTCAGCTCTAGACAGAAATTTTATACCTAAGGGTGGGACAGAAATAGCTTAGGTGCACATCACCGAGTAGGGAAAGAATATACCCTCTTCCTCTCTCCTCTAATTTTTGGCTGGTTGAACTGTCAGTTAATAACACCAGTCAGATACAGTTTTAATTGATTATGCCAAACTAATGCTGATTGATAGCTCTGTTAGCCAATAAGTGAAGAAGCAATGACTAAAAGACCATAAGCTTCTAGAATATGCCCCTCTTCCCTGTCCCTGCCCCTTAATTCAAGCACCAGAATAGGCTCTTGAGCATTAGTCTAATGCAAAGTTGCTTTGAAGCTCTAGGGAAATATAGGGATTTGGCCTTGAAGGCTCTCAAAATCTTTTCCAGCTCTGACAGACTCTGAGTCAGTGAAACACTAGTGGAACAGCATCCCTTGTCCAGACTTCAAACCAACACCTTGGAAATTCATAGGCTTTGAGGGAGGATGGACTCCTACAGTGCCCAAATATCCCCATGTAGTTATGGCCCTAGGAGGATGGCCTTGAGGTCTTGTGTGTCAGGGGAAAAAGATTTGTGCCTTCATTTTGGCTCAGCGGGAGCTTCCTATCTGAGTTCTAAAACCCCAAGATACCCAGATGAGTGTGCAACATCAACAGAGATGGGTCATCACTGGCTCCCTGGTAGGAAAAAGCAGTTGCTTTGTGAACATTTAGGACAAGAAACCAGTGATCTTCCTCCCTCCCTCCCTCCCTTCCTTCCTTTCTTCCTTGCTTCCTTCCTTCCTTCCTTCCTTCCTTCCTTCCTTCCTTCCTTCCTTCCTTCCTTGCCTCCCTCTTCATGGATTTAATAAGAACAGTTCATGCTGGATTGATCTTATTTCTTCCTTTTTTGTTCCAGTGACTAGAATAAAAAGATTTAGGTAAATTCCTTAAACATAAATTTTAAACATAAAAAAGAAATAAGAACTTTTCTAAATATTAGAACTCTTCCAAAAAGGCATTCATGATCATTCATAGGAGTGAATTCCTTCTCGCTGGTTGTGTTCAAACTGAACTTGTCAGGGATCATTTGAGAGAACCAGATGACATCTAAGGTCTTGTTCAACTCTTAAGATTTTAAAATTCTGTGTATAGACTATATTTACATGCAGATTTCCCCTCTTTCTTCTTATCCATGTTTTGCAACAGAAAACACATGATTTGTTTTCCACATTTGCCAATCTCTTTTCCCCTTTCCTTCCCACAATGCTTTATTTGTTAGGAATAACAGAAGATGCCCTCAAGATGTGATCAGAGCAAAAAGTTTTGTTTGTTAAAAGTAAAAGGAATCTTAAAGAGGTGAGGTACTAGGGGTGTGTGACACTACATATACTTTCAGGCAGTTAATTGCTAGTTCTGCTAAACTATTTTTATTATAGTTCTTGGCTATAATATATGGCTCTCAGGGTAGGGAAGGGGGAGAGGCATATTTTGAAATGAAAATGTTGGAAAAAACACAAGATTTCAATATTGTTTTTCTTTCGATTCTTGAAAAAGATTTTAAAAATAATGAATGAAGTAGTAAATGGACCCTGTTTCGTATTCATAGGAGAAATGAAATGACAGTATATAATTACATGGCTAAACCTTCCAAATTTCTACTTGGGGGAGGTTCGGTAGTCATTCTGTGAGCATAGCAGTCGCCATTCAGTCAAGTTATAGGCCTGGTTCTTTGTCCAAGAGCTAATTGTATGCACTAGGAAGGCAGGGTGGAATGATAGAAAGAGCACTGGATTTGGTTTCAGAGGGTCCAATTCCCAGCTCTGTCTTTTAGGCAGATTGTTTCATTTCTCTGGGCCTCTGTTCTCTTATCTCTAAATTGTAGGGGTTGGGCTATGTCACCTCTCAGGTCTTTATCTCTAAATTGTAGGGGTTGGGCTATGTCACCTCTCAGGTCCCTTCCAGTCCTAAATCTATTATTCTCTGATCCCCTCTGCCCACATCCAGCCTAGCATGTATCCCAGACATCAAATGAGGCACCTCTGAACCCCCTCATCCATGTCTTCCCTTGCAGTTTTGAAGGTTCAGGACTGCTACCAGTTCACCTTCTGGGGTGGTCAGGGGGATCATTCTCCCTTCTGCTTTTCTCCTTCTTCAAAGGAAATGTTGAAATGGGGAGAGGAGGATCAGAGAGTAGACCCAACAAAAGGTTAAAAGCAGATAAGGCACCCAAAGAATTGTGGGAGCTTTGCATCAAGGAGGAGGAAATTTAGGGGCATAGAAGTTACATCTTTTCCAGCAGGTGACAAAGCAGGTTAGAAATGCAGCCTGAGAAATGTCAGGGCAGGAAAGGTCCATCTCAGATATACCCGGAGAGTTGGGTTATTTTTCCCTGGTGAAAATGAGATCATTTTAGAAGTTGAAATTTAGAAGAAGGCATTGGAGTAATATCACCTTAAAAATGTCATCCTCAGAAAAGCCTCGAGTGAATGTAAAATCAGTCAGTCATGCCCCAAACAATTTCCAGCCCATTGAAGTTGTTTTTGTTTTCCCCATTTGAAAACACTTTAACACATTTACTGAAGGAATGATTATTTCTTCTAAAATTGCATTGATTTATATGTAACAAAGAAAATATTCTGTAGACCAATCAAAGTAATAAGACAGCAGTAACCTTGTAAACATAGAAAACAGAACAAAAGCTTTGGGTGTAAAAATGGAAGCGGGAGCCAGTTCCCATTAATTGACTATGGCAATGGGGACCTGATTGACAGCTGACTTTAAACGAGAGAAGAACAAAAGCTCAGAAGGACAGTTTTTTCCATATTATTCATTTTTGCTATAGAGCGATTTTATTAAAGGCTAGAATCACATCCCCATATATATATGTGATCAGTGATGTCGTATGTTCTACTTTTGCATTTCTACTTCCATAGTTCTTTCTCTCAAGGTGGATAGCATTCTTTTATGTAAGTCCTTTAGGAGTGTCCTGGCTTGATGCATTACTACTGGTAGCAAGGTCTATTACATTGAATTTTTCCATAGTGTTTTACCTTCTGTGTACAATACTCTTCTGGTTCTGCTCATTTCACTCTGCATTAGTTCATTGAGGTAGAGAAGGACAATTTGCCCCATGGCTCTGTGGAAGGAGCTGAAGTCAGGGGGCCTGGAGTAGAGTCCTGGCCCTACCCCTGAATCCTTCTTCCTGGACCTCAGTGTCTTCCTCTGTAAAACGGGAAGAGTAATCGGACTAGAAAACTTCAAAGGCCCCTTTTAGCTCTGGATCTTGTTATCCAAACTTAGGAAAAGTGAAGTGAGAGGCTCATGGGAAAGTCTGAGTAGATGAGTTCATATTCTCCAACGACCATTCCCCAAAGCAACAAGATGAAATTGAATTAAGATAAATGTGTGGGGCAGGGAGGTGACTCAGTGAAGTCTTATCTTCATATTCCAAAAAATCAACTACACACATATAGGATGGGGAACGGATGGGGGAAGAGGGAGAGACCCCTTGGATTGCAGCAGTTCCCCTGAGAAGATGGAAGGACTCGAGTTAATCATTAAGGTGACATGAATCAGCAAAGAGAGCTTGCTACTGAAACAGCCAGTGTGGACTTGAAATGAAAAAGAGAGTGTCTAGACCAGTGATGGGCAAACTATGGCCCCCTGAAATGTTCTATCTCACTGCACCATATTATTCCTAATCTGACAAATACAATGAGTAGGATGCAATACAATGAAACTTAGAAAGAGTTGCCTTAGAAACAGACTGACAGAGGAGCATTTCCTTTCCTTTGGCCTCCTCTTTACAAAGTTTGCCCATCACTGGTCTAGACTGAAGGTGGTGATGGTCTCACCCACCTCTGCTCTGGTCAGGCCCCATCTGTTATAGTATGGTAAAGGCTGAAGGTCTTGCCCAGAAAAACACAATCCAGGCCAGGGAAACAGAGATTGGGTTGGAGCCCACAAGGTGTTCATTCTGAAGAAGAGAAGATTCAAGGGAACTATAATAATAGTTTTCAAATATCTGAAGGGCTGGTAGGTGAAAGAGAGAAGAGATTCGCTTTGTGGCCCCAGAGAGGATGAGAACCAATGAGCCAGGTTGTAGAAAAGCAGATGTTGACTCATTAGAAGAAGGAAATAGGCTCACCTTTTTTTATTATCAAGTTTTATTTATATCTTTTTGTTTTTACATTATAGTGATTTCCAAACTTGCCTCCCTCCCCCACTGTTACCATCAAGCCCCTCCCTTGTAACAAAAAAAGTAATTAAAAAAAAAACTTTACATGGCCTCAGATACTTCCTAGCTGTGTGATCCTGAGCAAGTCACTTAACCCCCATTGCCTACCCTTACCGTTCTTCTACCTTAGAACCAATATGTATTATTGGTTCTAAGGCAGAAAGTAAGAGTTTAAAAAAAAAGAAATTAATGAAAATATAGATGTCATATTTTTTTCCATCCAAGTTCACAGATCCCTGAAATTTACCCTTTGATCGATTAGGGATCCGTGGATCCCATATTATAAACTCCTTATTTAGTGGTATAATGGCCAGAGAATTAGATATGGTATCAAAAAGACTGTTTTGCCCATTCTTACTTGTATGACACTGGATGAGTCAATTCAATTCTTTGGCCTCAGTTTCTTAATTCACAAAATGAAGGGGCTGGCCTGTAAGGTCCCATATGGCTCTACATCTCTTCTACTAAAAAAGAAGCAATTTACTTGTTGGAGATTCTATCCAAGAGATTCCAGAATGGGATGGGAGGGAAGCCTCTGTGACGTCCAAGATCCAGGCCAGCTCTTCATTCTTGATGATTCTCTCTCAGTCCCTCTTGTTTGTTTGTTGAGAAGGTTTTGTTTAAACCCCTTACCTTCTGATGTCCCTCTGTTGGGGAACAGCTGAACAAATTATGGGATATGATGGTGACGGAATACTATTGTGCTGTAAGGAATGATGAACAGGATGAATTTAGAAAGACCTACATGAACTAATGCAGAGTGAAATAAGTAGAACCAGAAGAACATTGTGCACAGAGACTGAAATATTGTGGGACAATCAAATGTGATAGACTTTGCTACTACAGTGCATTGATCCAGGACAATTCTGAGGGACTTATGAAAAAAGAATGCTCTTCACTTCCAGAGAAAGAACTGTTAGAGTAGAAGTGCAAATGAAAACATATGATTTATCACTTGTTTGTTTGGGTTTTATAAGATTATTCAGGGGGCAGCTGGGTGGCTCAGTGGATTGAGAGCCAGGCCTAGAGAGGGGAGGTCTTAGGTTCAAACCTGGCCTCAGATACTTCCTAGCTGTGTGACCCTGGGCAAGTCACTTAACCCCATTGCCTAGCCCTTACCACTCTTCTGCCTTGGAACCAATACACAGTATTGACTCCAAGGCAGAAGGGTTTAAAAAAAAGATTATTCAGTTACAAAAATAAATAATATGGAAATATGTTTTGTGTGATAAAATTTTATTTAAAAAACTCTTCTATCTTAAAATTGATACTAAGTAAGTAAGTAAGTAAGTAAGTAAGTAAGTAAGTAAGTAAATAAGTAAGGAATGGATGAATGAATGAATGAATGAGTGGAATACTAAGTATCTGTTCCAAGGCAGAAAAGCCATAAAGGCTGGGCAAATGAGGTTAAGTGACTTGCCCAGGATCACACAGCTAGGAAGTGTGAGAGGCCAGATTTGAACGTGGGATCTCTCCAGGCCTGGCTCTCAAACCACTGAGCCACCTACCTGCCCCCATGATTTCTCATCATGTAAACTGGCATTTCTCTCTCCTCTCCAGGTGGTTTCCACCAGGCGGTGGCCTTCATAATATGGTCCCTCTTTTTAGCAAGCCCCACAAAGGGACCTGACCCAGAGCTCAGGACTGACTGGCAGTTGACTTAGCCCTTCCATTAGCTCACGGCGAGAGTATTGGATGTAGATTTATCTTGGCACGGATTTTGCTTGGACCAGTTTGTCTGCCTCTATCATCCCTTTGCTGGCAGACGGGTCATTTATAGTGATGAGTGTCCCCATCCCAGGCCCTGCTGGGGGCAGTCCTCATCAGTGAGTCCAGGGGCCAGGAGCCATCACTGTGTCTTTTTTCATTCCCCTGAGCTGGAGAAGGCAATGGCAAACCACTCTAGTATCTTTGCCAAGAAAACCCAAATGGGGTCATGAAGAGTCGGACATGACTGAACTCCTCCCCTCCTTTTGAGGCAGTTTGCCTGAACCTCTTCCTTCTCCTTGTTCCCATAGGAGAAAGTATCAGTCCCGGAACCAAGGACCCATTCCCTTTCCCCTAAAGTACCCTTCCTTCTCATCCATGGCCCAAGTGTTCTTTTTTAATTTATTTTTTTTTTATTAAAAAATTTTTTTCCAAGTGTTCTTTTCAAGAAAGGAAGGAAGCAAGCATCTACCTTGTGCCATGCATTTATCAAAACACTTTCCAAGTATTTCCTCATTTGATCCTCCCAACAACCGCCTTGACAGGTAGATATTATTATTATCATCATCCTCATTTTACAGATAAGGAAATTAAGGCAGAGGTTATGTGACTTGCCCAGGGTCATACAGCTTGCAAGAATCTGAAGCCAGATCTGAACTCAGGTTTTCCTGAATCCAAACTCAATGCCTTATTCACCGAGCTATGTGCCTGTCTCTTGTCCCAAATACAGGGAATTCCCTTTGTCTTAAGTATCTTGCCCATGTTAAATTAGAAGGTGGAAGGCAGGAGAGCTGGGACACAAGGAAGTCCTAAGAAGTAGAACTTTTCTAAACTGACAGGAAGGGAAGAGATAGTAAAACTATAAAAATCAGATACAAGGACTTTCAAGCCCAGCAGTCAAGACTGATGGGTTACAGGCAAACAACAATGACCAATCAATTATGAGCCTGGGTGGCCAGGGTAAATGCTGCTCTGTGCCCTCTGCTTCAGATGAGAGAGAAGTCATTTGAGAAGGATTTCTATACAAAATGTTTAAAGGATAAATCTGGCTCCTTTTCAGGACATGAACTTCTAGGAAGAAGAAAAAGTCAATTTCTGTTAATTTTTTTTTTAAACTAAATTTTGAAGGGGCAGCTAGGTGGCTCAAGTAGATAGAGCTCCAGGCTTAGAGTCCAGAGGACCTGAGTTCAGATTTGACCTCATATACTTCCTAGCTCTGTGACCCTGGACAAATCACTTTTCAAAAATCAGTTGCCTAGCCTTTACTTTAGAGTTGCTACTGAGACAAAAAGGATGCGCTTTTAGAAAAGATTAAATGTCTAAAAAGTACAAGTTCTTTGAGAACAAGGACTGTATTGCTTTTCTGTTTCTATCTTTAGCACTTAGCAAGGTCCTTGGCATAGAGTAAGTGATTAATAAATGATTTTTTATTCATTTACTTATTAAAAGAGTAATCTGTCAATAAGCATTTTTAAGTGCCTACTGGGTGCCAGTCTTTGGACTGAGAGCTGGAAATACAGAAACCAAAATGAAATATTCCCTAACATCTATGAGCTTATATTCCATCAAGGAAACCATAAACATAAAAAAAGAAAAGAAAACATGTATATAGAAGTTTTTGCTATCTGAAAAATTCCCCAGGATGAGCCAGTTCCTTTCCTCATTGGGTATTCACTATTAAGTTTATAATTATATATAACATACATAAATATATGTAATAATTCACTATTAAGTTTACAGCTAATAGTAGCTATTTTAAAGTAGTTTTTAAAAAATCCTTGCCTTCCATCTTAGAATCAATACTGTGTATTTGGTTCCAAGGCAGAAGAGTGGTAAGGACTAGGCAATGGGGGTGAAGTGACTTGTCCAGGGTCACACAACTAGGCAGTATCTGAGGTCATGTTTGAACCCAGGACCTTCCGTCTCTAGGCCTAGCTCTCAATCTGCCGAGCCACCCAGCTACCCCCAATAGTAGCTAGTTTTATACTTTATTACTAACAACTCGTGAGGCAGCTAGGGGTACAGTGGCTAGAGCATCAGGCCTAGAGTCAGGAAGGCCTCAGTTCAGCCTCAGATATTTACTAGCTGTAGGATCCTGGGCAAGTCACTGAACCCTGTTGGCCTCAGTTTCTTCATCTGCAAGATGAGCTAGAAAAGGAAATAGCAAACCACTACAGAATCTTTACCAAGAAAACCTCAAATAGTGTCATGAAGGGTCTAGACACAACAGAAACAACTGAACATCAACAACTAACAGCCCACATTTCAGTTGAGATTTAAAATTTACAACATACCTTATTCACGATTACCCTGTGAGGCAGTGAGTCTGAGTTTCATTGTCCCCATTTGTCAAGAGAAGAAACTGATCCCTTATACCCTTTTTTCTTTTTCTTTTTTTATTCTTTTTTTATTTTTAATTAATTAATTTAGAATATTTTTCCATGGTTCTATGATTCATGTTCTCTCCCTCCCCCTTCCCGGAGCTGCCAAGCAATTCCACTGGGTTATACATGCACTTATACTCTTAAAGTGAGGAACTTGCCAAGGATTAAGTAAGAAAAAAGTGGCAGGATCTAGATTTGCACCCAAACCTCTTGGCTCCAAAATCCAGTGCTCTTTTTTTGTGTGCAGTCCTGGCCTTTTGCCTGGGCTCTGTGTTCCCAGAGGAGCCCCGGGCCCGCCTCCTGCAGTGAGGCTCTGGGAGGGGGAGATAACCCACAGCCATGTCTGGAGTTTTACATCTTGTCACTCAGTGACCGCCTGAGGAAACCCACCCCTACTGAACCCTGGTGAAAAGTAGCTGGGGGTGGGACTCACTACCACACATGTGTCGAGGGGACCAGCCCTTAGCTGCCTGCACAATTTATTAATACTTCATGGGAGGAAAAAAATTATTTTAATCTCATAATGGATGATGAGCTGTGAAATTGCTTTGGTAGCAGCTGGACACCCTGGGGGAGGTGCTCATTCAGCTCCATTATGCCAGCTTGCTCCGAGATCCTCTGGGCTGCTCGTGCTAAACAGACATGTCAAAGCCAGGCAAAGAGGAACAAGAGAAGCGGGCCTTTTCTTTTAGGATAAACCTTCATACGAATTGAGGTCAATTGTTTCAAAACACAAACATCCGGGCACACGTAGACACACACATACCGTTGTGGTGGTATTGTGAGGTCCAAGAAAACGGTTCCTACAGGGCTAGACTAGATGTGGGGGAAGAATAAAGGGGGGAAGAGCAGTGAATGGAGAGCCCAAGCGTCTGGATTTTCATCCTGGCTTTCTGACCAGCTATAGCACCTCAGGCTTATTTAACTCTGAGTCTATTTTCTTATCTCTGAAATGAGCATAATACTCCCTCAGAGCTGTTTTGAGGATAAAGTGAGATAATAGGAGTACATGGCAGTGCCATTTGAATGTGCTGTGTAAAAATGTACACAGAGGGCAGCTCCATAGCTCAGTGGATGGAGAATCAGGCCTAGAGATAGGAGGTACTAGGTTCAAATTTGGCCTCAGACACTTCCCAGCTGGGTGACCCTGGGCAAGTCACTTAACCCCCATTGCCTACCCTTACCACTCTTCTGCCCTGGAACCAATACCAAGTATTGATTCTACGAGGGAAGGTCAGAGTTTAATTAGTTAATTTAAATTAAAAATAAAAATGTACACAATAAATTTCACATGAGACATTCATTTCCCGTCTCTGTGTCTTTGACCTGGCTGTGTCCCGCAGAATACATTCCCTCTTTATCTCTGCCTCATAGAATCCCCAGCTTCCCACTGGAAGCTGACCTAAACTTAGACGGTGGCACCCAGCAGGTGTTTAATAAATGCTTGTTGATCGATCGGTGGAAACTCATCTGGGCCTTAGTTTCCTCTAGGAGGGAAAAAATGCTGGGCTGGAATAGATGATGTGGAAGGTCCCGTCCCGCTCTAAAGCTGTGCTCTTGCCCGTGGTAGTCGTCGCAGCCGCCTCTCGGATGTCTCAGGCACCTCTACGGGAGGTGAAGGACGCCAAGGCTGAGTTTGAACCCAGAGAGGGAGGGGGGCGCCAGAGGGAGCCAGCCCTGGCACCTCCCTGCACGTTTTGTCTCCGGGTTCTGTCTCTAGAGAGCACATGCTAGTGTGTCTCATCAAAAAGGACAATGAGGTTCTCTGACGGGGAGCAGAGCCCCGGCCCGTTTCTTCAGAGGGCTCCCAACATTTTATAAGCATCAGTCTTGGCCGTGTGCGGGGGAAGATGGGGCGAGGCTTCGCCAGCTAGAGGTATATTTTTCAGCCCCTCGGGGGACCACTTAGTGTATTCCCGGCCTGCAGTTCACTAAGTGCTTTGAGCTGAGCACAGGTATTATATTCCTCTGAGGCGCTGGTTATCCTGAGAGAGTGAAAGTTCTAATGAATTGTCTGATTTGCCCCTTGGTGGGGAGGTTGGGGCTGTAGTGCTAGCAACCTTCCATCTTCTGGGTAAGCGAGGAAAGGGCAAAAAGCAAAAGGGGAGAAGCCAGACCTTGAGAATTGGACCAGGAGTCAGACCTGGGATCTAGGCCCGGGGCTCGGCCTCCGCTGAGGCCTTTTTCCAGTCGGAGCCTCCGTTTCTTCTTCTCTATGGCAAGAGGATTAGGCTGGATGATCTCCGGAGTTCCTTCCCGCACTGAGTTGTGAGCCTCTGGGGAATATGGCGCTGGTGGAGACAGGGAGGGACGCTCCTGCAAATAGAGGGACAGACTTGTGGCCTCCCAAGGCCCTCCCGGCTCTGGAGCCAGCCAAGGGGATTGAGGCAAGTGCCTGCCGGAGCACGGAGAGTGGGACCTGGCCCTTCCCAGCCTCCCCAGCCCAGAAGGCTCCTCTCTTGGGCTACCTTCATCTCCTTGCTGTGGATTTAGACATAGATCTATTATAGTCTATCCCTATAGCCTCTCTATCGCCCTATCTCTATCAGCATCCCCACCGCTGTCTTTATTCCCCTACTCCTATCTCTTTGTGGGTATCCTTCTCTCTCTTGTGATATCCATATCTCTGTTGAGATTTATATCTATCTACATATCTATTGATTTCTAGCTCTCATATCCATATCCATATTGACACCTCTATCTCTATCTTTATATCTATTTCTCTATTGATATTTATATCTATCTACATATTCCTCTATTGATATCTTTCTACACATCTATTGATTTCTCTCATGTCTATGTCTCTATTTTTATATATCTCTTTTTCTATATATCTTCATTAATATCTCTAGCTCTAATGATTATCTATTTCTATCTCTATTAATATCTATAGTTCTATCTTTATATGTCCTTATTTCTATGTATCTTTATTAATAAATCTATTTCTGTCTATTGATATTTATATCTCTATTGATATCTATCTCTCCATCCCTATCTTTATTTTAATATCTATATTTTATCCACATGTTATCTCTATCTCTCTTTGTATCTATGTTTATCTCTCCCTCTCTCTCCCCCTACCTCTCTTTGTTTCTACCCCTCTCCTCCTCCTCTTTCTTTCTTTCTTTCTTTCTTTCTTTCTTTCTTTCTTTCTTTCTTTCTTTCTTTCTTTCTTTCTTTCTTTCTTTCTTTCTTTCTT
>NC_058131.1:349739558-349758607 GCF_016433145.1 Gracilinanus agilis | reverse complement strand
GTACAGCACTCTGCCTGAATGCCCAGAGTATGGATAATGAGCAAGATGGACTAGAGATTTTAATATAGGCAGATACCTCGGACATTACAAGCCTCCCTGAGATGTGATGAGATAATGCTCAAGATTAAAACATGACTTATGAAAGAAATCCTTATCCAAAAAGATCAAAACAGCCAAGAAGGATCAATGAAGTAGCAGTGTATATTGGGATTTATTTTTGTGAAGAAAATCCATATCCCGGAAAGGGAAAGTCCAACTGAGAGTGTTTGGGTGAAAATCAGCAGAGGGGAGGCAATTTTGTCATTTGTTGCTGTTGCTCAGGCCTTTCAGTCATATCCGATTCTTCCTGCCCTTTTATATATATATATATAGTATATTTATATACTATAAAAGTATATATATGCATATATATACTTTTACCTTCCAATACTGTGTATTGGCTCCAAGTTAGAAGAGTGGTAAGGGTAGGCAATGGGGGTCAAGTGACTTGCTCAGGGTCACACAGCTGGGAAGTGTCTGAGGCCAAATTTGAACCCAGGACCTCCCATCTCTAGGCCTGGCTCTCAATCCACTGAGCTACCCAGCTGCCCCCCCCCCTTCCTGGCCTTTTTGCAGGGTTTTCTTGGCAGGTAAAGGAGTGATTTGCCATTTCCTTCTCCAGCTTGTTTTATTACAGATGAGGAAACTGAAGAAAAACAGGGTTATGTGACCTGCCCAGGTCACACAGCTAGAAAGCGTCACACTGGATTTGCATTCAGTTTTTCCTACCTCCAGGCCTGGCACTCTTCTCTCCTGCGCTATCTAGTTGCCCAATATTGTCTTAGAAGTATACAAGAGGCTAGTGATGTCAAATTCAAATAGAAATGGAGACCACTAAACCAGACACAAAGATCCCAGTAAGACTTGTACTGGCTTAGAAAACCACACATTTATATTTTTTATTACTATACCAACACATTAAAATCAAAGGGAACTGCATTTTAATCTCAGTCGGGCTACGCCAGGGAGTATTGTGGGCTGCATGCGGCCATTGGCCACGTGTGATACCTCTGCTATAGACCCCTTGGCCAGAAAGAGGAAATAGATAAAAATTTGAGAAGCAGATCATAAAACTGGCCAAAAATAACCTAGCATAAAACCCAGACTTTCATGGATGATTTAAACTCTCAGTTTGGTTTTCCTGATGAGAATGCTGTGAAATTCCTGGAGGTTTCCTTCTTGATTCTTCTTCTCGGGCTACACATAGCCCTTCTTATTTCCCTGACTTTTTTTTTTTTACTCCTCACTTTCTGTCTTAGAATCGATACTAAGTATCGGGTCCAAGACAGAAGAGCAGTAAGGGCTAGGCAGTTGGAGATAAGTGACTTACCCAGGGTCACACAGCTAGAGCTACGATTTTACAATGATGGGGAATTTCTACTCTCCAAATAGGTGCTAAAGCCCTTTCTCCCCAAAGCAAGCAGCTGATATATTCTCAATTTGACTAAATCTTCATTTCATTCTTCAGAAAGAAGAGGGACTGGGGTTCTAGACCTGATTTTTTTCCTAATCAATAGACACTTATTTTGTACTTACGCTGTGGTGCACTTTGTGCCAAACACTGGAGATAAAAATGCATAAGTGAATTAGTCTCTGCCATCGAGGAGCTTACTCTGACCAATAAGAAAAAAATTGGTTGCTGGGCGGGATGAGGCGTCTGCCATTAAGGGGAGAGGGAGCCCCACATGAGGCAGTCACTATTGAAGGGAGGGAGAATAGCCACATGGGACATTCACCTTTGGGGGAAGGAGGATCCCCATGTGAGTGTTTCACCTTTGTGGGGAGGAAGAGCAGCCGCAGGAGGTGCTCGCCAGTGGAGGCAGCAGCCAAAGGCAAATGCTCCTACCTGAGACTTGTCTTTTAGTATTCCAAAGACTGTCAGGTCAATGAGGAACGGAATTGTTTTGCTTGGCCCTAGAGGGCCCAACTAGACACCATGGGTGGAAGGTAGAGAAAGACAGATTTTGGTTCTTTCTAAAGAAAATCTTTCTAAATGTTAGTGTCCTCACGTGGAATGGGCTCTGTTAGTAGTTAGTAAGTGGGTTTTGTAAGATTAAAATTAATATTGAATAACTCCAAGTATTATATTTTATGAGATTTATTGATAGTCCCTTGAAGTAGAGGAAGGTAAAAACCGTGAGTAGAGAGAGTTTATCCTGACTGCGGCCAGGGGAAGAGGAGAAGAGAGCTGAGCCAGGGGAAAAAGGCTGGATTACACAAACTTTTATCTACAAAATGTAAGGACCTAACCTGGGGGTGAAAGCAGGATTCAGGGAAATGAAGCCCTAGGGTACAAAATTCTAATTACAGTTCACTATCAATGGAAGTTCTAGTATTGCTTGAGACTCTTGAAACCTCATCTAGCTATGATCCTGGAAAGGGCGATGTGTATGTGTGTGTGTGTGTGTGTGTGTGTGTGTGTGTGTGTGTGTGTGTGCCAAAAAAAAAAATGTACATGTACATATTTAATATATAGCATGTTACAAATAGTTAAGAAAGTTTTTTATATAGTAAGGAAAGTTACATAAAAATAAAATATTTTTTATTTATAAATACATCTTTTATATATAAAGAAAATAAAGTTATATATAGTTGGGTACAGCTGCATGACTCAGTGGATTAAGAGCCAGGCCTAGAGATGGAATATCCTGAGTTCAAATCTGCCCTCAGACACTTCCCAGCTGTGTGACCCTGGGCAAGTCACTTAACCCCCATTGCCTAGTCCTTACCACTCTTCTGCCTTGGAACCAATACTTGCTATTGATCCTCAGATGGAAGGTAAAGGCTTAAAAAATAATAAATACTGTTTAAAAGGAAATCAGTGTCATGGCTAGCTATAGGGCAGAAATCACTGATTCTGAAGTATAAAAGAAAGCAGAATAATTCCCCAGGGACTTAGAAGAATAGTATTTGTCATGGGCCAGTTGAAACAAGTTACTAGGAGGTATAGTTTCAGCTTAGTATATAGGTGTCCAACGTTTTAATGGACTGCCCTATTAAGTAGTGAGCTCCATGTCACTTGAGGTATTTGAAGCAGAAGTTAGGAATGATGAGTTGTCAGGGGCATTGTAAGTAGTAACATGATAGAGTGAATAAAATATTGAATTTGGAGTGAAAACACCTGGGTTCAAAAACTGGCCACCATTAGTTCCCTTTGCATCAAGTCATTTAACTTCTGCTGGGCGTGGATTTGATAACCTCTCAGGTCTCTTCCAACTCTAAATCTGTGATCTTAAGAACTATGACCTGGGCATAGAATTGGACTAGAGACTTGAGGGGCAGTTAGGTGGCACCATGGATAGAGTGCTGGCCCTAGAGTCTTGCAAGATGACTACAAAAAATCTTCCTGAGATCAAATCCAGCCTCAGCCTGGGTGACCTTGACAAGTTTTGTTTTGTTTTTTTTAAGTCTTTACTTTCCATCTTAGAATCACTACTCAGTATTGGTTCCAAGGCAGAAGAGCAGTAAGAACTAGGCAATGAGGGTTAAGTGACTTGCCCAGGGTCACACAGCTAGGAAGTAGCCACCCAGCTGCCCCCTCGGCAAGTCATTTTATCCTTTTTGCCTCCATTTCCTCAACTATAAAATAAGGTGAACCATTCCAGTATCTTTGTCGAGAAAACCCCAAATGGGGTCACAAAGAGTCAGACATGACTGAAAATGATTGAACTGAACAGAGACTTCAGAAGCTCTGTCCAGCCTTAGGATTCTGGGATTCTGAGTTGTTGTTGATGAAATGGCGGCACCATAATAAAACAAAAGACAAATGAAAAATGTCTACATTTCCTAAAGCCTGGCCATAATTGTTCTCTCTTTGAACTCTCATGCTACTTGACTGTGAGCTCTGGGAGGGCAGAGGCTGTCTTAGGTATTGCCTGTTTCTCCCCCAGTGCCCAGCACAGTGTTCTGTAAACAACAGGTGCCTAATTCATGTCCCACAAGTGAATAAATAGTATTTCCCACCTCCTGTGTTTGCTCATCATACAAGGCCCATTTGCACGGTGGTTAGTTATCTTAGAAATGCCCTCTATGCCGATAGACACGAATTTTTGTGAGGGCAGGCAGGAACCTCCTCTTTGGATTTCCCATAGTGTTCTGCACATAGTAGGAGCTTAAGGAATGTTTTTTGAAGGCAGGAGTGAATGGTTTCAAGCCTACAAGAGTTTGCCATTTCTGCCTTTATTCCAAAGCTCGTTGTCAGCTTTGTCATTTGAAGGCTGTCGGTGTCTGTCCTTCCCCACGGGGATAAAAGTCGCCTTGCTAATCCTCTCTCTCCATTGGCATGGTGCCTCCTGCCTAGGGCAAGTATGTCTGCCTGAGAGCCACCGTAACCTTTTTGTGAACTGGAAAATTTCCTGAACAGAAGTCCTCTGGGACCAATGTGGTCTTTCCTGGATACATTTTTAATAAACAAAACTAATGTATAATTTGACGGTGTCCCATTATAGAGCTGTTCTCTAGTCTATGGGAGAGCAATTCAGGGACCTACAAAAACACTAACTCATGGAACAGAGAACAGAAAAAAGACAGCAGGTGCCAAATTGAGTGTGTTTCATGAATAGAACCGGCTTGCCCAGCTCAACCCATTTGCTTCATTCCTCTGCTGGTTGGGGTAAATAAAGCTTTGGGTGTGAGATTAAATCATCTCCCAGGGCAGGTCCATAAGTAACTATTTTTATTTTCTTCTTTTGGTTTATGTGTATAACTTTTTTTTTTGGAGACATGTTTATTCCAGGAAAATGACAGGCCAACCAGAAGGCATAATTGTGCGGATTTTGAGAAGGGCTAGAGCACTCCAGATCTGATATACTACGAGACATGAATCAGAAAGATTCTATTAGAAATCTCTCGAATAACTGACACGGGGGGATTCTCCACTGTGATTAATTTCGCTTGGCCATTATGAACACAGACAAGCCAGACGAAATTGTATTTCAGTCTCCCCTGAATTCATAAAATCACATAAGAAGTTATAGTCTTTGCCTCTCTGCTCTATTTGACAGAATTTCAGTTTAGGATAAGATAGTGTCTAATTTTTTTTTTTTTTTTTTTTAGGGACAGAATGAGGGCAGAGAGGTAGCTTAAGGGACAACACCAGGTTTCTTTTACAGAAAGGAAGTGGTTTGGTAAAGTGGAAGGAACACTGGCCTCAGAATTAGGGAACCTGGATTCTAGTCCTCGCCACCCACCCACCCCCTTGGTTACTTTTAGTTTTATGATCTGTGGCAATTCCTTTAACCTTTCCTAGCCTCGGTTTCCTCGTCTGAAAAATGGAAATGATCATCCTTGCCCTTTCATGGAATGATGAGATAATAATGGATTCAGATCTTTAAAACTATGAAAGGACCATGCCTCTGAAAGGGACTATTCTTTTTCTAAACCGACCCTCTGCTCTGATCAGTTATTCAATGAATAAGCATTATGCAAATGCTAGACAACCTAAGAGGTACTGGAGATACAAAAGCAAAAATGAAACTATCCCTGCCCTCCTGGAATTCCGATCCTTCTCACTTCCTCATTTTACAGACAAGGATCAGGAAGGTGATGGACTTGCCCAAGTTCATACAATGAGTGTTTGGCAGAGCCATTATTCAAACCCAGGATCTCTGACTCCAAATCTAGTGCTATTTCCTCTGTCCCACACTGCCTCCCCTGTTATTTGTTATTTCCAAGAAGGCGCCAAAATAGAGAGCATTTTTTTAAGCCCTTACCTTCCATCTTAGAATCATTACTATAGATTGGTTCCAAGGCAGAAGAACAGTAAGGGCTAGGCAATAGGGGTCAAGTGACTTGCCCAGGGTCACTCAGCTAGGAAGTGTTTGAGGACAGATTTGAACCCAGGACCTCCTGTCTCTAGGCCTGGCTCTCCATCCACTGAGCCACCCAGCTGCCTCCCAAAATAGAGAGCGTTGAAAAAGCTGATGTTGGTGGTGGTGGTGGTAGTGATGGTGAAGATGATGATGATGGTGGGTGATGAAGAGAATGGTGGTGGTGGTAGTAGTGATGACAGTGATGATGTTGACAATAATGGCTAGCATTTAGACACAACTTTAGGGTTTGCAAAACATTACATCCATAGATCACCCAATCCTCACAACCCAGAGAAGCAGGTTTAAATGAGGACTGGCGTATTCATTTTACTGTTGAGGAAGCCTGACAATCAGAGGGGTTAAGTGACTAACCCAGGGTCACCCAGCTAGAGAACATCAGAGGTCTAAGTTCAATGTTCTATTTAACTAATTGCCTATTCATGTGAGCACGGGCTACGAGATGACCCAAACCTGATGGATTCATCTAGAGCACTATGAATTTTCTGCTTTCATGATTATTTTGAACATTTTTGTTTTCATTAAATGTTTTATAAATGTTTCATTAAACGTTTTTGTTTCATTAAAGGGCATGAACTATTCTACCTGCAAAGTACTCCTTAAGGGCCACTCATAGTCCCATTAGGAAGATGTTACATTATTTAGGTGCATATTCAAGATTCTTTTTATTAAAAGCATTATTACCATATTTAGCTAAAGAGATTTTTAACAGAGACCCTTCCACCTTAGGGTCCTGGAAACAAAGTAAAGGCCACTCATTTCTCTGAATTAACTGATGGATTACAAGTATATGTGTGAACCTGCATGGGTCTCGTACTAAGGCCCATCGGGCTCTGAAAGCCATTTGATCAAATTAGTTCTTGAGTTCATTAAATAAAATATAAGAAAAAGATTTTACCTTCTGTCTTGGTATGTTCTAAGACAAAAGAGTGGCAAGGGCTAAGCAAATGGGAGTTAAGTGGCTTGCCCAGGGTCACATTAGCTAGGAAGTATTTGAATTCAGATTTGAACTTAGGTCTTCCTGATCTCAGGCCTGATGCTTTATTCATTTCCCATCTAGCTGCCCTAGGGCCTAAGTTAACTCATCTGTTTAAAAAAAAAAAAAAAAAAAAAAAGGAGATTGAATATGATGCTCTCTCGGTGGCCCCCCAACTCCCCAAAATGAGGCAGATGGGTGAGACATAAGGAAAGCATTTTAGATGGCATGATTAGTCCTTGAAGTTTTGTCATGGAGCAACTTCAGAAGGGAACTGTGTTGTGTGCCACGTGGCATCTTTCCTGCAAGCTGGGGCCTGGATCTATTGACCTTGGAAGAGTCCGCCTTCTGACCCTGGCTATTCATGAGGTTGCAGACGCAACCATTTACCTGTGAGCACGAAGAAGTCTGAGTCCCGTGAATTCAGGGTTTGATTGAATTAGTAGGAAGCAAGTATGTGTCAGCATATTTTAGTATGTAAAGTGGGTTAATTGCCTCTTTAAATGAATTTTCATAATCATGTTATTACAATATTTTGATACAACATATGCTTATTTGTTCAAAAGACTTCTGGTTCATTGGGTAGTTTCCAGTGTATTGAAATTTGGGTTTTCAAGTCGAAAGCAACAATAGGAAGTCAAGAGACCTGGGCGGAGAGTCAGGAGCTCCAAGTTCCTAGGCTGTGTTCTACCTGCGCCTTACTGGGCTACTCTGAACAAGTCTTCTCTCCTCTCTGGTCCTCGAGTTCTACATCTCTTAAAACAAAACAAAACGAGGTTTTCTAAGCTCCCATTTACAGCTCTGCTAGAAAAAGAGTCTCCCTATTTTCCCCTCCATCCCTCTCTCATACCCTGCTTCCATTCTCTCTGTCTCTCTAAGACATCCTGAAAAATAACACACACAAGATCGGAGGTCCAGTCCCTCCTGCGATATTCACCGCGCCCTTGGACAAGTTCCTCTCTCTTCCTGAGCCTGAGCTTCATCACCTCAAAAATGAAAGGGTGCGGGGCAACTAGATGGCACCATGGATAGAGTGCCAGGCCTGGAGTTGGGAGGACCTCGATTCAAATCTGACCTCAGACACTTCTTCAGTGTATGACCCTGGGCAAGTCCCTTAACCCTTTTTGCCTGGGCCTTCTGTCTTAGAGTAAGCTAGAAAATGAGTGTTGTGGGGTTTTTTTGTTTGTTTTTGTTTTTTAGTTTAAAAAAATTGTTTTTTAATGAAAAGACGAGATGAGAGGTTCTTAACCTGTCATGGACTCCTCTGTCGGTCTGGTAAAACCTATAGACTCCTTGTCAGAATAACATTTCTAAATCAGGAAATGCTCCATTTTAGGTAAAGGTGAGTGGAAAAAAAAACCAAAAAACTTCTTCCTAACCAAGTTCATGAATACTCTAAAATAGAGGGATCTGAAATCCCCAGGTTAAGAAGCCCTAGATTAGATGATCTCTAAGCCACCTGACATCATAATATAATACTTTTTATTTTATTATTTTTTAAAATTAATTTATTTTATAATGCTTTTTTTTGTTTTTTTTTTAAACCCTTGTACTTCGGTGTATTGTCTCATAGGTGGAAGATTGGTAAGGGTGGGCAATAGGGGTCAAGTGACTTGCCCAGGGTCACACAGCTGGGAAGTGTCTGAGGCCGGGTTTGAACCTGGGACCTCCTGTCTCTAGGCCTGACTCTCACTCCACTGAGCTACCCAGGTGCCCCCCTTATAATGCTTTTTAGTCTGCAAAGCACCTCTTTGTGTTATCTCTCTTGAGCTTCACAACAACTCTGTGTGGTATGAGTTATTATTATCTCGTTTTACAGCTGAGAAAACTAAGGCTGAGGGGATAAATGGTTTACCCAAGCGCACTTGGGTGGTAATCATCTGAGGCAGGATTTGCACTTAGATCCTCCTGTCTCTTAAGTCTTAACACTCTGTCCATTATACCATCTAGTTATGAGTCAGATAAGAAATTCTTCCAGTGCTTCTAATTTTCTTCTTTTACCTCAGACCCTCATCACCTAGATCTATCTCACCAAACTACAGCCTTAGCCCCCAACCACTCTATGAGCCACTGAGGAGTGAAAGACTCCCCTGACTTTAAGGAGGAAATGGCCCTGAGTCCATATATTTTAGACCCACTAACCAAATTGGGGCCGCTCCAGCACGATTTTATGTAGTTTGCACAGATGCCCACTTCCATAGAGTAGCAATGGGAAAATCTGCCAGTACTGCACCTCCTTTGGCCAGTCTTGCACCCATCCCCGCTGACCCTCGTGAGAAACGCCCTCCAGGACTGTGTTGCCTGGCAATGTGGTCACATCCTTACCTCTACAGGAGCGAGCAGAACGCGAGCCTGGCAAGATGTTTGAGCTTGCACCGGGAGGGCAGAAAAGCCTAGGCACAGAGTGGGGAGACAGAGGATGGGGCAGGTGTGCCTGCTGGGTCTGTCCTCATCCCCAAATGCCCTAGTAGATGCAAAGGAAGACTATAAATGACTTCTCTGTAGAAGACTTCTGTTCTCTCCCTCTTTGCCAAGCACAGCCCGGGTACATTATCAAAAACACTTTCATCAATACCCAATGAATCAGCGATCAGGGAATTCAGCCAAAGAAGTGCAGAAGGCGCACTATAGAGGCAGCAGAGTTCAGGGGAAAGAGGGCATAGAACCAAGTTTGAATCTCAATTCTGTTCTTGACCCTACTTGTGGGACTCTGTTTCTTCCCCTATAAAATAGGGGGATTGGCTTTGATCAGCCTGTCAACTTCAATTCCTTTCGACGTAAGGTCAACCTGTAGCCATGTAGCCGCCCAGCCACAGTGTTATGCCAGCCACGTCCGCAGCTGTCAGCCCAAGCGCAGATAGGTATTGATCTGTGTATTTCCTGCTAATTTCCCCGATCTGAATTCCCTGCCATGGTATCTGCCAAATACAATCTTAGCACTTGCTACTCAGCGCTGTTTGACAGGACAAGCGTTTACCCCCAGTAGCCCTGACCACTTTGCTAACCCGAATAAAATTTCCTGAAAAATAAGGATTCAGGGAGTGGAAACCATGGTTTGTTGGTATTTGTCCCGTGCCTCTGTTTTATTTAATCGTGTAGCGTGGGGGCTAAAGAGATGAGTCACTGTGGAGCAGTCCAAATAGCTTTTTGTTGGGTCTGGCTAAAACTGGTAACTCCCTGGTACCATCTTGGAAAGGGGAACAGTTACTGACTGGTTCCAGCACGGGGCATGCATTCTCCAGCATGCCCAGATCAGTGGCTAAGGGTGCCCACCGTTGGCAAAGACCAGAAACTGGGGAGCAGAAGCAGGGACAAGAGCGAACCTTTACTATCCCCGAGGGTGCTGGGACAGAGACCACTGACCTGCCTCCCAGCTTTTTCTTTATCCTCCTCCTCTTGAGCCAAATCAAGGGCAACTTACACTTTGTTTATTAGGCAAACATGAATTAAGATTCTTCTGTAATGCAGCAGCTCACATTGGACACTATGGAGAGGCAGACAGAAATTTAGCCCTGGTTCTTTATGTCCTCAAGGAACATAAAGTCTTTTAAGGATGTTGATGTGTTCACAGATAAATATAATGTACACAACAATGGGATAGATGCATAAAAGATACAAACAGAGGGTTTTATTTTTAACTTTTAAAAATTACATGTAGAAATAATTTTTCTAAACCTTTACTTTCTGTCTTAGAATCAATATTGTGTATTGGTTCCAAAGCAGAAGAGCAGTGAGGGCTAGGCCATGGGGGTTAAGTGACTTGCCCAGGAAGCTAGGAAGTGTCTGAGGTCAAATTTGAACCCAGGACCTCCTATCTTTATACCTTACTCTCGATCCACTGAGCCACCCAGCTGCCCCTAGAAATAATTTTTGACCATTGTTATCTGACATGGTTTTTTTCTGATTCAGATTCTTTCCGTCCCCCAGGCAGTGATTAGTTTGATACAGGTTATACCAGGGCACAAAAAGAGAATTTTAGGAGATTAGATTAAGGGAGAGATCACTACTGGCTCAGTGAATCCAGCAAGGCTTCTCAGAGGAGGTGGCATCAGGTTTTGAAAAATAGGATTTCACTAGGAGATCATAAGGTGGGGAAGGGTCCAGTTACAGGGAAGGAAAGTGAACTTGACCTCTTTGGTTCTTCCCCAGCCTCTGCCCTGTGAACCTCACAATGCTCAGGACCTGTCAGTCTCTAAGAGGGAAAACCCAGCAGATGGAGCTTTATTGCATTTTAAAGTCTTGATTGCATTTAAAATGCTGAATAGACCCCCTACTGCTCACTAATTAGTTACCTCTTTTCTGAACTGGCCTTTCGTGTGAGTGTTCCATCTCCCAGTCTTCTTTATGCAGTTGAGACTCGAGAAGAGCTTTGGATTTGGTATTCCTCTCCCAGAATACTCCCATCTCCTTTTCCCTGGCTAGCTCCATGCCTTTAATGCTCTCCCTCCTCATCTTCACCTCCTGGTTTTCCTGGCTTCCTTCAAGACTCAGCTCAAATCCCACTTCCCCAAAGAATCCTTTTCTGGTCTCCCCTCTAAGACTACCTTCCATCTACTTTGTATACATCTTGTATGTACCCAATTATTTGCATTTCATCTTCTGTGCTAGAATGTCAGCTCCTTGCAGGCAGGGCCCATGATTTTACTTTTCTTTGTCTTTCTAGCATTTGGCACAGAGCCTGGCACATAGAACTAGCATTTAACAAGTGTTTGTTGATTGACTGGCTGATTCACAGGGCTTGAGTTTGAATCCTGGCTTGGCATCCTTTTTCCTTAGGTGACCTGGTTTCCTCTCTGTGTTCCCTTCTCTGCAAAATCGGGGATTGGGCTAGATGATCTCTCAAACCCTTCCCAGCTTCTAGTTTCAATTCTCTGATTCTTTGATGGGCATTTCCACACCTGGAAGTTATCTCCATCATCTTCTTGAGTACTTCTTGAAACAGAGCAAATGATGTGTTATCTCATCCTTCCCATGGGGTGGAGAGAGGAGTTAATTAAAATAAATTGGCTAAAAGACAAGCAGCTGAGCTGTGTCTATTCCCCCATCACTGAAGAAGTGATTATGATAGATCTGAAGCCTCAAGTGGGGGACAATCAGGTATATGCTAGGGGGACCTAAAATGGCTCTGGAGAGCTGATTGTTAAATTTTCAGTGTAAGAATTTATACCTCAGAAACCAGCCAATACTAGAGATTAAATCAATCAAGGCTTGATTTAATATATTTTGATTATCAACTCAAGTGTACGGTAGAGAAAGTATCAATAATATAAATTAAACTTAAAGGTGAGGTCCTGAGTTTAGATCTGGTCTCATACACTTCCTCGGCAGTGTGACCCGGAGCAAATCACTTAACTCTAATTCTAGCCCTTAGTACCTTAGTATTGATTCTAGCACTAGGGTTTTTGTTATTGTTGTTTTGTTTTAAACCCTTACCTTCCGTCTCAGAATCAATACTATGTATTGGTTCTAAGGCAGAAGAGTGGTAAGGGTTAGGCAATGGGGGTTAAGTGACTCACCCAGGGTCACACAGCTAGGAAGTATCTGAGGCCAGATGTGAACCTAGGACTTCCCACCGTTGGGCCTGACTCTCAATCTACTGAGCCACCCAGCTGCCCCTCTAACAGAGGGTTTTAAAAAACAAAATAAAAAAAACTTAAAGGTGTGCTATGCATACATTTTCCTACCAGTTGTTAAACATTTACTTGGACATTTGAGAGCACATATTCTTTTTTTTTTAATTAATTACATTTAAATACCCAGTTAACTCCCTTCCTCCCCTGCTGCATTAGAGAAGACATCATTTGACAAAATAAATATGTATATATAAGATTATGTTTTACTTATCTTTATTTGTCAGTTCTTTCTCTGGAGGTGAACCTATACAATTCATTCTTCAAATAATATTTCTGTTGCTGTATATAATGTTCTCTTGGTTCTTCCCATTTCATTCTTCATAATTTCATGTAGGTCTTTCCATGTTTTTCCAAAATTAACCTGCTCCTCATTTCTTATGGCACAGTAGTGTTTCATCACAAGCATGTGCTACAACATGTTCAGCCATTCCCCCATTGATGGGCATCTCCTAGATTTCCAGTTCTTTGCCCCCACAAAGAGAGCTGCTATAAATATTTGAGAACATAGAGGTTCTTTTCCATTTCTCTTGATCACCTTAGGAAATAAACCTAATAATGATGTTGCTGGATCATTTATTATTCTTTGAGCATAATTCAGATTGTTCTCCAGAGTGATTGGTCTGAGGTTTCTAGATGGCTATATACATCTCTGCTTCATGTGATTACATATAAGAGAATTAATATGGCCTTTGGCCTAGGAATTATCTCATGGTCATTGGACAGAAATCTACTTCTGCTGAGCTGTACCCAGAGCCAGGTTGGTTTCAGTGTCCCCATCTAATGAGAGCAATATTTTGGTTGCACTAGAAACTTGGGAGAGGAGTCCTCCTAGTTAGCAAAGAGAAAGAAGCTTAAAAAAAAAAAAAAAGAAATATCAACTTGTAGATTCGTTGCTCTCATTGAATGACCTGTTTTTACATGCAACTTTTGATTAGAATTATTAAAACAGCTACATATGTACATGTATTTATGCCAAATTCTATATAAAGATAGAGTTGGAAGATAATAGTAATAGAAACCGTGAATATTTAAATGCTTTCATATTTACAAAGCACTTTACATATATTGTTTCATTTAAGCCTCTCAAGAACCATGTAAGCTAGGTGGTATTATCTCCATTTTACAGATGAGGAAACTGAGGTTAAATAGCTTACCTAGAGTTACCTGGTCAGTAAGAGTATGAGGTAAGATTTGAGGGAGAGGAAGGAAGGAAGGAAGGAAGGAAGGAAGGAAGGAAGGAAGGAAGGAAGGAAGGAAGGAGAGAAGGAAGGAGAGAAGGAAGGAAGTGAGTTTAGGAAAAGGAGAGAGAGGAATAATGCAGAATTCTAGCCCCTTCTCTACTGTTAACTATCTGCATTAAATAAGTCACCTCCCCTCCCTGGGATTAAGAAAATACCTGAAACTATACCATACAAAGATCAATGAAGAAGCTAAGAATGTTTATCCTGGAGAAGAGAAGACACAATTAGTGTCTTCGTGATTTGGGACCTCAATTCTTACTTGCTGGGCAAGCATCTCGCCCCATGTTGTTATCCTTCATCCTTCTTCATAACTCTGACAGGGGTCTTGATTCTGGCTCCTGATTGGTTCTTTGCCATTGTATTTAGATCAGTGAGATGGACCATGGAGGAGCTGGTCCTTCCTACTCACCCGCCAGCAATCTGTGAAGGAGCCCTGGATGTGCATGTGCATTTCTGTATGGCTTCATGTGATTAATCAGTGAATGGAAGACAGATTGTCAAGATGATTCAAGAAAAAGTGGATCTGTGGGAGAATTATCCCAATCGGCTACCTATCTATAGCCAGTTGTCAATTTATTGCCTTATTGAATTCCTAGAATGTCAGAGCTAGAAGAGATTGTAGAGACCTTCCATCCCAACCTTCACCAATAAGGAAACCAAGTCAGGCAAGAGAAGTGATTTTCTAGGCTCACACAAGTAGTTAGAGGCAAAGCCAGGAGTCCAGCCCAGCCCTGGGTTCTTTCTATTTATTTACCTCACGGCCACCAGAACTAATTTTGTTTTCTCTTTCCCCAAATGCAGTCAAATAAAAGAACATACAAGGCCCTGAATTAGTTAGATTGGCCTCTTGAGTGCAGTCCCCCAGCCCTGCTCAATTGGGTCTCTCAATTGGTTTCATCCAACTGTGCAGACCGGCAACTCCTGGAAGAAGTTGTAAATTGTTCATAAAATTTTTTAGAAAGCACTTTGCGATTGTAAAGTGCCACACTAAAGCTAAATGTCCATAATGATGTGTTTTCTTGTAAAGTTTTATCGTGACGATTCAGGAGAAGTATGTGCATGGAACTGCGTTGCTGGCCACTGACCCCGGTGAGCCGAGCGCCATTCCTCCTCCCCTCCACCCCCTCCTCCCTTTCCTACCGGCTCCTTTAATAAAACCTTCCTGCAACATCATTCCAGTATTATTTGTTGGCAAAGCAGAGCCCTGGGAGCCGGCCCCGGGGGGAATGGGCAGTGCTCGCAACTGTCGAGACCGATTATGTTGATTGGCCATTGTCTGATCTGATTCTGATTGCGCGTCCCTCGGATCCTAATTCTGACGGGACTGCGGAATGCTTAAAATGATTTCCGAGGCTGGGTCGTTTCGAAGGTGTCGCTTCCCCGGAGCCTGCGGAGCGCCGTACTCCTAAGAGAAATAGGCCGGGGCTGTGACCTGTGACCAGCGACCCGCTTTTTTCCTATGGAAAGCGGAGCTCCCCCTAAGAGCAGCCCGGAACTTGTAGAACATCCGAGCTGGCCGGGAACTCAGAGACCGTCTCGGGCCGTAACAGAGGCCACGGGGCGGGGTACAGGAGAGAGGCGGGGGCCGGAACACCTCTGCAGGAAGGACCCCGGCCTCCTCCGAGAAACCATCCGCAAACTAACGAGGTTTTACATAATTTCATTAAGCAGTGCAAAGCCACTTGCTTGTAGACCTGATATAAAAATAAACCACTTGGAGGAATGAGCTTGCTGAAGGCTGATTTATTTAAATCCATCTCTGTGCCGGTTCCGAAATCCTCTTAAATGTCTGGGAAAGGATCCATAGTGCTCTTCTTAAACGAATCGAAGTCCCCATCCCCAAAGTGAAAAGTGGTTACCGGGCACGCGCGTGCGTGTGCGTGTACGTTGGACGGGGAGGTCTATTAGGCAGTCATTTATCCCTCGGCCCTGTTTTACTTGGGGAGGGGGCGGGGAAGGAGAAGAAGGCGGTGGCTTGGGTCTCCGCACCCCAGGGAGGGAGGTGGGGTAAAGAAGGAGATTAGGGTACATATTTCAGAATCTTGGAGAAAGCGTTTATTAAGATTCGAGTATGTGTCCGGCACTGTGCTAGGCATTGAGGAAGACAAAAAGACAAAATGATTGCTGCCCTCACAGAGCCTGGATTCAGGAATATAAACCCAAAAAGTGAATCTGCCCCCCTCTTTCAAAAAAATGTAAATTCTAGTCCTGGGTTCAAATTTGGCCTCAGACACGTCCCAGCTGTGTGACCCTGGGCAAGTCTCTTAACCCCCGTGGCCTAGCTCCTACCACTCTTCTGCGTAGGAACCAAAACATAGTATTGGTTCTACAATGGAAGGTGAGGGTTAAAAAAAAAAAAAAAAAAAAAAAAAAAAGTAGATTGCATTGGGTGAGGCCTGAGCTGCAATTGTCCTGTTTGAGTGAAATCTGGGAGCCTGAGGAGACTGGAGGGAATCCTACACCCCCAACCTCCTCCCCAACTGAAAATGTGAGTCCCTGAAAACTCCTAGCACGGAAAAGGCTGGCAAATCTAACCCTGAACCAAAAGCTCTCTCATGCAAGTGAATTCAGCAAGCAGTTATAAGCATCTACTTCTGAGCTGGGCACCATGGCAGCCTCTGGGATATAAAACCAAAGAACAACCAGCCCTTTCCTCAAGGAGCTTACATTCTACACAGGGACACTCCTGGGATCCAGAGGTGAGGCAGGGAGTAAACGAGATTTTTGGAAATCTAGGCAATTGCCTAAGAGACTTGAGAATCCTGGTTAAATAGATTGATTCTTTGAGATGCAAAGTAAAGAAGGGATAATGCTCTCACTGGAGCTTTATCCAAGGAAGCTAGATTAATCCAGGCTGTCACGTTTGGCCATTTTTTGCTCATATCTGTATTTCTTTCTGGCTTTAAATCAGGTGCTATATCTAAATCCAGCCGTAGTATCAGGTGATTTTTGAAAATGTTAATTAAAATCTGCATGAGCCCTGCAGATAAATCAGAACTTCAAAGAATAAAACTTTCAGCGTTCAAAAACAACCACCTCTTGTTTCCTGAATGGACAAATGCTGCCTACTTTAACTCTCACAGTTAAAGTGTTCTGCACTACATGGGACAGTCCTGTGACAGAGGGCTCTATTATTCTCCATTTCCCTCCCCAACATTTCATAGAATCTTAGACTGTCAGAAAGGGAAGGGACCTTAGGGGTTTATGGTGTCTACTCCCCTCTCTTGGCGGAGGAAGAAACTTAAGCCCAGAGAAAAATGGGCAATGACATTTTCAGGGTCACATCTCAGTGACCAAGGCAGGGCTAGAACCAGAGGATCCTAACACAAAATCAGGGTTCTCTTTCTTTCATACCCATTGCTTCTCCCTAAAACCTGTGGAACTCATCTATTTTATACCCTCCGGGCAGGATTGGCTCCTCAGCCTATGATGCCCAAAAGCAATATTCAGCCTGCATCCTTTCATTTTTCCCCTCAGAACAAATGGACATCATTATCATGGGATGATGAACTCATAAAGTTTCTTCTCCCACAGAGCCAGGGATATTGCTATTGCTAGTTCTGTCTTCTCTGGAAGGGGAGGGATGATGATAGTATAGTTCAGGAAATGCATAAATGCAAATATTAAATGAGATAATACATATAAAGGACTTTGCAAATCTTAAACCTTACAGGCAGTTAGGTGGTGCAGTTAGAACATTGGGCCTAGGGTCAGGAAGATCTGGATTCAAATTTGACCTCAGACACTTACTATATGACCCTGGACTATTCTTTTAACCTCTTTTTGTCTCTGTTTCCGGGATAATAATAGCACTCATCTCAGGATTATTGTCAAGATCAAATGAGATCATATTTGTAAATAACTCATAGCACATTGCCGGATACACAACAGGCACTTCATAAATGTTATTTAATGTACATGCTATTATTATTGTTTAGATATATGTTAACACTAAATTCATTAGAAGTTCTTAACACATCAAAAGAATATTGAGGCTTAGAAGGTAGCTCAGTAACCAGAACTCATTTTGAGGGGGTAAAAGAGGGAAAGAGATATCAAGACTGTCTTACTGGCCTTTTTGGGGCATACATCTGTATTTCTTTCTGACTTTAAATCAGATTCTACTTCTAAATAATGAGTAAACTTTTGAGGTACTTTATCATACTCCAAAAAATTATGTTGACATTCTCACAATCCCTAAAGGATATATTAGTGACCAAAATATTTTTATAAAGCAGATATTGAATTGGGCACCAAACAGATGGGTGTATACTTGCTGGACATCAGCTGGTTGCTTGAATTTTGAGCAATACAGACATTCAGATACCTGTGAGAAATTTACTCGCCTTGGGAACTCTCCAGGATGGTACATTTATTTACACTAAGATTCATGTAGCACATTTTGATTTTGAGCAACCACCAAGCAGAAAAGCAAGTCTTAGACGGGTAATCAGACAGGGCTGGGGCTAGAGTTGGGGATAGGGCTGGGGCTGGGATTGAGAGATGGGATGGGGATGGAGCTGGAAATAGGGATGAGGATGGGAATAGGGTTGGAAATAGGGATGGGGATGGAGCCTTCAAACCTTTCTGTATGATGCCCTGGTAGCAAAGTCAGATGTCACTTGGGTCAGGAGAAGAGCCTTTGGCTTTGGGGAGGGAAGGAGTTTGGCCCAAAGATGTTGGCAGCCCTTGGGAATAGTCATTACATTATTGATATCATAGAAGTTGCCTCATGGGGCTCATTCAAGAAGGGGCTAACAAAGGGACTGCTATGTAAATATTGTTTTGTGATTTTGTATGGCAAAGAAATGATACATTAAGAAAATATCCTTTTAATATTTTAGACTTATAATGGTCAAAGTGAGACTAATGAAGACTATGAAATCCCTCCTATAACTCCTCCCAATCTCCCAGACCCCTCCCTTCTTCACTTGGTGGACCACGAGACCGGCTATCATTCACTCTGCCACAGCCTCCCTCCAAACAGCCTGATACCAGCATATTCCTATCAAAACATGGACCTGCCCGCCATCATGGTGTCTAATATGCTGACTCAAGATGGGCACCTCCTCTCAAGTCAACTACCCACAGTGAGTAGCCTTTTCTCTTACCTTTGCTAGCTTGAATCGTGATATCTCATTGAAGATATTTGCAAACTCTCTTCCTATCATTGTCATCACTATTGATCAATAAATAAGATGGATTCAGTAAATGTTTTAATTCAACAATAATTTCTTTTTTATTTAAATATTTTATTTTTTTAGAAACATTTTCCATGGTTACATGATTCATGTTTTTACTTTCCCCTTCACCCCCCCCTTTACCCCCCCCC
>NC_058131.1:349727024-349737301 GCF_016433145.1 Gracilinanus agilis | reverse complement strand
CAAAGTCAGATGTCACTTGGGTCAGGAGAAGAGCCTTTGGCTTTGGGGAGGGAAGGAGTTTGGCCCAAAGATGTTGGCAGCCCTTGGGAATAGTCATTACATTATTGATATCATAGAAGTTGCCTCATGGGGCTCATTCAAGAAGGGGCTAACAAAGGGACTGCTATGTAAATATTGTTTTGTGATTTTGTATGGCAAAGAAATGATACATTAAGAAAATATCCTTTTAATATTTTAGACTTATAATGGTCAAAGTGAGACTAATGAAGACTATGAAATCCCTCCTATAACTCCTCCCAATCTCCCAGACCCCTCCCTTCTTCACTTGGTGGACCACGAGACCGGCTATCATTCACTCTGCCACAGCCTCCCTCCAAACAGCCTGATACCAGCATATTCCTATCAAAACATGGACCTGCCCGCCATCATGGTGTCTAATATGCTGACTCAAGATGGGCACCTCCTCTCAAGTCAACTACCCACAGTGAGTAGCCTTTTCTCTTACCTTTGCTAGCTTGAATCGTGATATCTCATTGAAGATATTTGCAAACTCTCTTCCTATCATTGTCATCACTATTGATCAATAAATAAGATGGATTCAGTAAATGTTTTAATTCAACAATAATTTCTTTTTTATTTAAATATTTTATTTTTTTAGAAACATTTTCCATGGTTACATGATTCATGTTTTTACTTTCCCCTTCACCCCCCCCTTTACCCCCCCCCCATATCCAACGCACATTTCTACTGGTTTTAACATGTGTCATCAATCAAGACTTATTTACATATTATTAATAGTTGCATTGGTGTGGTTGTTTCGCGTCTACATCCCCAACCATGTCCACCTCAACCCATGTGTTCAAGTAGTTGTTTTTCTTCTGTGTTTCCACTCCTGCAGTTCTTCCTCTGAATGGGGGTAGCGTCTTTTCCATAAATCCCTCCTGGGCCATTGCATTGCTGCTAGTACAGAAGTCCATTACATTCGATTTTACCACAGTATATCAGTCTCTGTGTACAATGTTCTTCTGGCTCTGCTCCTTTTGCTCTGCATCAATTCCTGGAGGTCTTTCCAGTTCACATGGAATTCCTCCAGGTTATTATTCCTTCGAGCACAATAGTATTCCATTACCAGCATATACCACAATTTGTTCAGCCATTCCCCAATTGAAGGGCATACCCTCTTTCTCCAGTTTTTTGCCACCACAAAAAGCGTGGCTATAAATATTTTTGTACAAGTCTGTTTAATATATGATCTCTTTGGGGTACAATCCCAGCAGTGGTATGGCTGGATCAAAGGGCAGGCATTCTTTTATCGCTCTTTGGGCATAGTTCCAAATTGCCATCCAGAATGGTTGGATCAGTTCACAACTCCACCAGCAATGCATTAATGTCCCAATTTGGCCACATCCCCTCCAACATTCATTACTCTCTCCTATCATGTTAGCCAGTCTGCTAGGGGTGAGGTGGTACCTCAGAGTTGTTTTGATTTGCATTCAACAATAATTTCTTAAGCTGGACAAGGCGCTGGAATAGAGGGTGCAGGACAAAGACACAGAGCCCTTGATCTTAAGGAATTTACATTTTCCTAGGAAATATGAACAAATAAACAAGAAAATGGATTATTTGAGAAAGGAGAGATCACTGATAACTAGGGAGATTGGGGGAGATTTTCCGTAAGAGGTGGCCACCTGAGCTGAGCTCTAAAGGAAGCTACAGTTTCTGTGAAGTGAATAGAAGGAGAACATTTGGAGACAGTTGAGTGGCTCAGTGGATTGAGAGACAGGCCTAGAGACAGGATATAGAAACAGGCTCAAATCTGGCCTCAGATACTTCCTAATTGTGTGACCCTCAATAAGTCACTTAACCCCTGTTGCCTAGCCCTTTCTGCTCTTCTGCCTTAGAGCCAATATACAGTATTGATTCTAAAACAGGGTTTCCATTTTAGAAGGTATCAGGGAAAAGTGTTCTAGGTTCCTTAAACCTAGAAGAAGGACTTGAGTATAAAAACAAAGAAAGAGAAGCATCTGAAGAGACAGAGAGGAATCCTGACCTGTGTCAGGAAATCAGAAGAGGAAAGAAAGATTATGACACTGAGGAGAAATGGGAGACTCTTCCTGAAGAGGATGGACCATGTTTATACAATTCCAACTTTTAAGAAATGATGGCAGTGGGGGCAGCTGGGTGGCTTAGTGGATTAAGAGCCAGGCCTAGAGATGGGAGGTCTTGGGTTCAAATTTGGCCTCAGACACTATGACCCTGAGCAAGTTATTTAACCCATTGCCTAGCCTTTACCACTCTTCTGCCTCAGAACCAATACACAGTATTGATTCAAAGACAGAGGGTAAGGGTTTAAAAAAAAGAAAGAAATGATGGCAAAAGGGGTCGATAATGAAATTGTGAATATCATTTTCCCATTCAACCCAACTTCATCATACATTGTAGGTGTTATTTATCTCCTCTCCCATAACACTGACTTTCACACTGTCATTTGTGTCTGTCAATTGAAAATGGATTTCATTTTGCTCTGGTAACATGCCAACAACTTGACTGCCATCATGGTTAATTAGTGTTATTCAAACTCATTAATTTAGATTCTAGTAATTCAAAATTTCTACAGGCAAGAACTAGTCTAGAAGTTTCCCTTTGCAGAGTCTATAAAGAACAGGTTTCCTAAAGAAATTGATAATGTAAAGATGAGAGCAAGGGGAAAGTCTAACCTACTTAAAAACATTTTTCAAGCACATTCAAATATGTTAGCAACATATGGGTACATGTATTGGTATATATGGATAGAAATATATTGTATAATATATATAAACATGTATATATATGTACACACATATACATATATATACTTTGTATATAAATGTACAAAATTGATGCATCTCCAGCTGGATAGTTTCCTCCCCTAATGACCTCTTCTGATACCTTGGCAAGGCATGGAGGGGACCCTCAAAGGCTCTACCTATGGAGGACAAGCTCTGATTGATCCTCCCAAGCCAAACAGTCTCTAAGTATGGGCTAAGTTTGAGGACTCCAGACTAAGTTCAGAAGCGCCCGTCACCGACAAGTCGCTCAGCAGAAGAAATTGGGGAAGAGAGATTGACTTACTTGTACATTTGTTGTTTAGTCCTCCGGGAGAGGGTGGGAGGGCCGGGTGAGATCCGTAGAGGATTCGTTTTTGCTGTCTATAGCAGCTGATGAAGCTATATACTAAAGTGTGGATTTGTGATCTTTGTCTCTGGAAGGGCCCCCACATCCACGAAATCCCTTGCCTTTCAACATCTATACGACCTACAAGCTAATTATACATCGCTTTTCTCTACACCTTAAGGGAAATGCCCAGAGGACCACAATTTCTTGACCTAATTCAGGTGGTGTCTGAAGGAAATAAAACTGAATCCATCTTTTCGTTAATTCAAACTGGCCTTCCCAATCCCATAATCCAATAGTGGAAATAAGTGAGGTTTGACCTGTTTTATTTTCTGTTTCTGTGGAATGAAATACCTGCACAATACCAGTGCCTAGGGAAGATGGTGTCAGATCAGGTAGAGATTTCAGGTCAGAATGTGGAGCTAAATTGGGGAAGAGCGATGGGCTTACTTATACATTTGTTGTTTAGTCCTCAGTGGGGAGGAGTAGAGGGTGAGAGGGTTGGAGTGGCCAGGGGAAGCGGGGAGATACATAGGGAATTAGAGTAAGATGTAGGCTCCAGGTGGGGGAGAGAGAGAGGAAGATATAGCCCCTGCCCTCCAAGGATTTATGGTCTGGTAGGGAAAGGAAGACACGTACACAGAGAACAGGATACAAGTCAATGGAAGAAAGATCTGAGAAAAGAATGCTATGAAAGCCTACAGACAGAGCTCAGGAGACTTCAAATACTTACTAGTTGTGCAATGACAAACAAGTCGTCTTACCATCTAGTGCCTCAGTTTCCTTGTCTGTAAAATGAGGGATAGTAATGCTTGCACTTCATAGGGCTGCTGTGAAGAAATTGTCTTGTACATATCAAAGCCTCTATAGAAACATGAATTGTTATTGCTCCTGCCATTAAAAGGTGAAATTGAAAATTTATATTAATCTAGTTTAGGTCAACCATGGAGTATAGTGAGCTCGTCCTACCCATGAGCAATCAATGTTTTTCCAATTGTTTAGATCTAGTTTTAACTGTTTGGAAAGTGTTTTGTAGTTGTGTTCGTATAATTCCTGTGTTTGTTTTGGTAGATAGATTTCTAATATCATAAAACTTTCTATTTTTAATGTTGAAATTCAATTCAGTAAACATTTATTAAAATCCTATTCATAGCGGGTAGCTAAGTGGCTCAATGGATTGCGAGCCAGATCTAGAGACAGAAGATCCTGGGTTCAAATCTGACCTCAGAAACTTCTTAGCTGAGTGACCCTGGACAAGTCATTTAACCCTATTTGCTTAGCCCTTGCTCTTCTGCCTTGGAACCAATACTTAATATTGCCTTTTTTTTTTAAATTAAGTATTTTTCCATGGTTACATAATTCATGTTCTTTCCCTCCCCCTTTTCCCTCCCTGCCTCCCAGAGCTGACGAGTAAGAACTTAGTATTGCTTTTAGTTTAAAAAAAAAATCTCTTCTTAATATGTAGATTTAGAGCTAGACTAGACCTCAGAGTCCTTCTGGTCCAATTCTGTCATTTAAAAGAGGAGGAAACTAAGGCCCAGAAAGGTTCAGTGATTTGTCCACGATCAGTCAAGTTGTGAAAAGAACCCAAGTCTCCAGACTCCAGATCCAGAATTCTTTCTACAAATTTCCAGAATTCTAAAATGCGCAGCACTTTAGTTGGTCTCGGGAGATCAAATATTGACATAGTTCCGATTCCTGGAGAGATTAATAAAGGGAATGAGAAATACATATCAATAGATCTGGTGACGAGGGTCCTTGAGTGGGTAGCTCTCTCTTTCTCTACAACATCTCTACAACATACAACCAGGCTCGGGTTTCCATTAGTTTCTCTAATTCCACCTCCTAGTCCAAGATTCATTCACTCATCCAAGAAGCTTTATTAAACACCCTCTGTGTGCCTGGCACTGGGGATACAATTAATAAAAGGAGAGACAGCCCCTTCCCTCAAGGAGCTGGCAGTCTAGTGGAGGGCAGAGGAACAGGACACCCGGGGTACCAGGTGCAGGGGCATCTTGTTCTGTGGAATTGGAAGCAGAGTGGAATGAGCCCCAAAGCCCAGTTTCTGTCTCCCATAAAGAAAGGCAGTAGGAAGAGTTTGGTGTTTGTTCCACCCTCCAAATCTCCCATCAGAAGGGAAAAGAGTGAGACATAGGTGATGTTAGTCAAAGCTTAGGTTAGCAGGAAGGAGTAAAGGTAGCCATAGCCAGAGCAGTGACCCAGGGATGGCTTAGCAGGGGGTCACTCCCAGGGAGAGAGCCATAATCATTTTAGTCCTATAAGGGTGGCTCCACAAAGCCAGGTAATTTAAACAAGAAGGCACTGTCTCCCTTAAATAATTGACACAGTTCTTGGCACATCATTTTCACTTCATAAATGTCTTGTCATTCATTCAATATAGTCATGACCTCCCAGCCTGTTTCCACAGATGAGAATGGTCCTTGCCACCCCTGACCCATGTTTATTCAGCCTTTTGGGGGGAAAAACAGAAGTCCAGGTTTTCTGTTTTTTAAAGAACCTTGTCAGAAAGAAAATAGTCTGTTGGAAATGGACCCTTTTTACTAAATTAAATATTCTTAAGGCTTCTCTCAGGGTTTGAGCTTCTTAGCTGATTAAACATTCATTTCCAAGACAAAAAGAGTCAATTTGGTGCGAAAGATATTTTTTTCTGGTTTAATTTAAAGCACTGCACCTCATTCTGACCCCTATTTTCATAACTCGATAATTTTATCCTGTGTTGATTGTCTCATTTTGAGAGGAGATATTGCACTTATAAATCAGTTTCTAAAATACCCAAAGAAACAAGAAGAGTGGAATTTATTAAGCAGCTTCTGTTATGTCTGAAATAATTTATTTTGGAGGAGTCCTTGGGAAATGCTCTCTTTGGTATTTTATGATCGTGTTTTGCAAATGTGGCCTCCCAGTCATAAATCAAGGAGAAGCCCCGGAAGAAAAGGGGTCTGCAGTTTGAGGGCCATAGAATAGAGAGCTGGGGTCTCTGCCTTTCCCAAAGAATCCCCAAAGAAGAATTTCCAGGCTCTGAAAGAAAGCCTAGAAATGGAAGCCGAACCCAAAGGGAAGAAAGGAGAGGAAATTAAACAAAAACAAACAAACAAAAAAAACAAGAAATAACTCTCCACCACCAACACCACTTTTTCCTCAATTGCTCGGTGATTTAAGGAAATGAGAGATTCGTTTTAAATCTGAATTATTGGAACCACGGGAACCAACAAAACCATCCTGTGAGTTTGCTTTTCTCCATAGTCTAGAGTAGTATGGTGGCTTTGTCATTCTAAACAGTACCAGGAAGACCTAGGTTCAAATTTCCACCTCTGACATTTATTAGCTGCATGACCAGCAGTAAGACATTTGATTTTCCTGAGCCTCAGTTTCCTCATTTGTGAAATGAGAATGATAATACCTTTAGTACCTATCACTCAGGGTTATTATAAAGGTTCAAGTAAGAATATGTGTTGGATATATTTTGTGAACTTTAAAGCTCTATGTAAATGTCAACTATTATTATTAAAGCTATTATTATTAAGGATAGGGACTGGACTTGTTCTTTCACTGGTATAAGGAATGCCTAGGAAAGAAGTCTTTCTATCAAGACAGATCAACATCTTTTCTGCAACTTATTTTTCTAAAAGAGTTGCCTAGAGTGTGAAAAGATGAAATGACTTGTTCAGCATTGCACGGTCAATCTGTGGCCAAGGGATGGCTTGAACCCAGGCTCCCCAATTCCGAGGCCAAGTCTTTATCTACGACTTCACCCTTATCATCATCAACAATGTACTGTTGGTCCCAGATGCAGTGGTGTGTAGTTGAAGGTACAGCCTGACCAGACAGGACCTGAAGCCCCCAATGTTAGAATCATTCTCTAAGGCTTAAGGCATTCAGCTCAATTTACCAAGCATTTGCCAAGCACATCCTGTGGGCAGGGACCTATGGTGGCCACAGAGATGACCAGGCCATAGTCCCTCCCCTGCCCTCGCTCACATTCTAATAGAAAACAAAAGGGATGGTATACACGGGGCAGCCACTGCAGTGTAAGGTAGAATGTGGTGAGGACCGTGAGAGAGAGGTACTCACTGACACGGTGCTGGGGACAGGACACCCACTAGAAATGGCATTTGAGCTGAGCCTTAAAGAATGGATGGGTAGGTGGCACAGAGGATAGAGACTCACGACTGGAAGAGTTCAAGTCCTGCCTCAGAAACTTATTAGCTGTGTGACCCTGGGCAAGTCACTTAAGCCAGTTTGCCTCAGTTTCCTTACCTACAACATGAGCTGGAGAGGAAAATGTCAATCCACTCCAATATTTTTGCCAAGAAAACCTCTAATGGGATCATGGATACTCAGACATAACTAAAAAATGAGCAGACAACCACACAAAGTATTCTATAATTCCTAGAGAGAGTTGGGTGGCACAAGGAAGGGAATACAGGAGCTAGAGTCGGGCAGATCTAAGTTTAAATCTGGCTTCAGATACTTCCTAATTGTGTGATCCTGGGCAAGTCAGTTAATTTTTTGGCCTCAGTTTCCTCATCTACAAATCGAGCTGGAGAAGGAAATGGCAAACCACTCCAGTATCTTTGCCAAGAAAACCTCAGAAAGTGTCATGAAGAGTCTATAATACAGTAAAATGACTGAACAGACAAACATGCAAGATTATAAAAGCAGAAATGAGTTGTGAGGCAGAGGGAAGGGAATGTTATTTTAGTCAGAGAGAATGGCAGATTCAGATGTGAGAGAGGGAGGCCCTTTTGCTTGATGTTTGGGAATGTGAGAGAGACAAATGCAAGCTAGAAGTGACCAAATAGACGAATCAAAGTGTGGAAAACGTTGGGTGCCCAACTTAGTTGTTTGAAGTTGGTATTTTAATCATGGTGGCAGTGATTCACTGAAGGTCTTTGAACAGAGAAGTGACATCAGATTTCATTGAACATAGATTTCAGCTTGAAAGAGGCTTTGGGGTCACCTACTCTAACCCTCTTACTTTACAGTGACTTTTCCAACATCACTTAGCTAGTGAGGAGCCAAGCCATAGCCTCTGGCTCCATATGCAGTGCTCCTTCTAGTACCCTATTTGTGTATAGGGAATATTATTGGAATCACAGATCTAAAGGTGGACAGGGACTTAAAAATCATTTAGTCTAACTGCCTCATTTTATAGACAAGGAAACTGAGACCCAGAGAAGTTAAGTAACTTTTCCAGGTGTGAGAAGAGAATTTGTATTTCGATTGGATCAATCAGAGATTTAGACTTCCCTTCCATTTGTTTTGAATCTGGGTCAGTCAGCAACCAGAGAATTGATCACACAGGCACTGTCCCCCTCCCAGTGGTGCCAGGCTAATTGAGGAGCTGTGATTGGTTCCTGGGGAGTGATGTAAGAGAGATAGTGGGTATAGTGAGGACTTGTAAAACTTGTATCTAGGGGGCAGGTGGGTGGCTTAGTAGATTGAGAGCCAGGCCCAGAGATAGGAGGTCCTGGGTTCAAATTTGACTTCAGATACTTACCAGCTGTGTGACCCTGGGCAAGTCACTTGACCACCATTACCTAGCCCTTACCAGTCTTCTGCCTTAGAACCAATACCCAGTATTGTAAGACAGAAGGTAAGGGTTTGGGTGGGGGATGAGACCCATCAGGAAGCTGGGTGGGGTTTGTTGTTTTTTGAGGCTGAAATTCAGAGACAGACACTGATTTGTTAGACTCTGGATTATTAGGCTAGGAAATTCTTTGCCTTCTTTCTATATTTCTTTCTTATTTTCTTTTTCTTACTAACAAATCTAGCTATTAACAGTCTCATAACTTAAGGGTTAATTACAGTTTTGGTGACCACCCATTCTACTTATTACACAGGATTATACAGAGTCAGGATTTGAATAGAGATCCTTTGACTCCAAATTCCAATATTCTTTCCATTGGACCACCCTGTTTCTTATAGGCTTGTACAAAATAGATCAAGGAAGAGATTGGAGGTATAAGCACCAGATTAAGAAATTATTACTTGGCTCATTGTTGAATTAGATATGTGAGGTCAGGAAATTATCTTTGTTGTTGTTCTGTCACATCCATGACCCTATTTGGGGTTTTCTCGGCAGACACTAAGATGATTTTCCATTTTCTTCTCCAGTTTATCTTACAGATGAGGAAATTGAAATAAATAGGGTTAAGTGACTTGCCCAAGGTCACACAACTAGTAAGTATCTGAATCTGGATTTGAACTCAGAAAAATGAGTCTTCCTGACTCTAGGCTTGGTGCTCTATTCACTGTGCCACCTAAGATAAAGAAAAAGGAGATATCAAAGATAACACTGAGATTTTAAGCCCAAATGTCTAGAAAGATGGTTGTCCCATTGATAGAAAATAGAAAATCAGAGGAAAGTGAAGAAATGTCACAAGATCATAGATTACAGCCAGAAGATATCACCTATTTCAACCCCCTCATTCAGATGAGGAAACTGAGGTTTTTAAGGAAGTAACATGCCTCACCACACAGATAATAAGCATTAAAGGTGGAATTTGAACCCAAATCCTTTGGCCTCTCTTTCTACTGTACCACTGTGCCTCGCTTCAGGTGATAAGATCAGCTTGAATCATGTTCAGTCTGAAATACCAATGGAATATCCAAATCTGAAGAAGCCTGGGATGGTGCTGAATTTTGGATCAAAAAACTTGGGTTCAGAGCCCAGCTCTGCCTCTTCTTAGCTATGGAGGACCATGGACTTAGAACTAGAACTAGGACCTTCAAAGTCATCTCATCCTCATTTTACAGATGAAGAAACTAAGACCCATCGAGCGTGATTTGCCCATGATCGTACAGCTAGTGAGCTTCTAAGGCAGAATTTGCACCTTAATCTTCCTGTCTTCAGGTCTCCTGTTCTGTTTACTACAATGCAGTGGCCTAGAATACATTCTTTAACCTCTCTTTAGGTCTCAGTTTCTTCATCTGAAAAACGAGGCTGAATGAGATGACCTCGAAGGTCCCTTCCAGCTCTGAATCGACAACTCTTGTGAATAGACAGAGAGCAGCTGGAGCTCTGAGATCCAAACTTGCAAGAGAAGTGAGGCCCAGAGAAAGAGAAAGATATATATATATATATGTATATTTATATATAT
>NC_058131.1:349669594-349724039 GCF_016433145.1 Gracilinanus agilis | reverse complement strand
AGAGAGAGAGAGAGAGAGAGAGAGAGAGAGAGAGAGAGAGAGAGAGAGAGAGAAAGGAAAGAAGGAAGGAAGGAGGGAGGAAGGGAGGAAGATTATGATCACATTGTGAAAGGGTTGAAAAACTAACCAGAGAAGTTTTTATTTTATCTTAGAGGTGAAAGGAAGCCATTAACAATTTCTGGGCATGAGAGTTATGTTGTTAGACTCATGCATTTAAGGAATATTAACTTGACAGGTGTTGGGAGAGAGGAGGCTATTGTCATAGTCCAAGCAAAAGATGAAAAGGACCTGAGCTATAGTGGCAGCCATGTGGAGAGGAGGGCTCAAGAATGGGAAATATGGAGGCAATATCAATAACATTTGGCTACTAACTGGATATGGAGGGAGAGGGGTAAGGAGGAATCATACAAACTTGGGTGACTGGAAGGATAGTGATTTCTTCAATAAAGATGGTGGAATTTGGCAAAAGGATGGGCTTGGTGGAAAGGGAAAGTAGGGGAGATAATGAATTCTGGTGTTGTTTTTGTTTTAATTTTCATTTAATTAATTAATTTAGAGCATTTTTCCATGGTTATAGAATTCATGTTCTATCCCTCCCCTCCTCCCACCCTCTCCCATAGCTGCCGCACAATTCCACTGGGTTTTACATGTGTCTTTGAAATGAATTTTGTTTTTAACAAGTAGAGTTTGAGTTGCCTAAGAACAGAAAGAAATGTGGAGCTGTGGAGCTGTCCAACGAGCAGTTCATAATAAAACAGGGCTAGAATTCTTGACAGTCCTTTTACGCTAGGGTCCAGCTGAGGGATGCCCAGCCCAAAGAAATGAGACAGAGGAAGATTATAGAGGTATTAAGAAGCTTTTTGGGAAAGAATTGGGCACTTTGAATCAGATCAAAGGACCCAAGTTAAAATCCTGCTTCTTGCTACCTGTGTCTCACCCCGTGAGTCCTCAGTTTCTTCATCTGTAAAATGAGGGAATTGGATTAGATATCCTCTGTCAGGGAAGAGGAAGACCAAGAAACAAGCACAAAACAACCCTGATTGGTTTTTGGTCTCCAAATGGAATTGTTTAATTGTTTGAGATGGTTTGCAAGTTATGACTTTGTGTGTCAAGCTCGGAAGCTAAGTGGAAGAGCTCCCTTTTCCCTTCTCCCTGACACTAGTACCACTTGGATTCTGAGAAACAGGAGTCTGGGGTGGAGTGGGAGTGGTGACAGTGGAAGACTCTTAACTGTAGAGATTCTTCATTTTTCTTGATCTTGACTGAAAGAATGGGAGAGTGAACTATCTAGCCTTCTTGGGTGTCTGTGTAGACCTCCTTCCTTTGAAGTGGAATAGTATGAATACAAGACATTCTATAAAAGTATCAGATCAGTTATGTGCTGGAGCCAGCTCATACTAGGCAGATAGACAGAAATAGAGACAAAGAGACTGAAATAGAGAGAAATAGAGAAAAAAGGAGACACATGGTGGTGTGTGGGGGGGGGTCTGTTAAAATTTAAGTGTGAGCATTTACACCTTGGAAATGGGCAAACACTACAAATTAGGGCTTGGTTTATTGTTTTCTTGAAAAGTGTTAATAATGCAAATTAAGCCTAAAAGTGTGTCATGAATATATTTTCCTTCCCAGAGAGATAGTTATTAAATATATATATATATATATCACCGCAGCATCAAATACAGTTGATTTTGTGTGGTTCATTTTGCTGAACTATTTTCCCTCCCTCCCCCATTTTCTTTTTCTTTTTTTTGATTTTTTGGTTACAGAGGATGATTCTCTGAGTACCAGAGTGGGAAGGAATATATTTGGGAATGAAGGTGAAGTAGAAACAAAAGGTATCACTAGATAGCTGCCAGTGTCCCTTCCAACTTGGAGATCCAGGAGATGCTGTGACTTTGTGCAATCAAGAAGAACCTGAACCAGTAATTAATGTGAAATATCTTCCAGGCTCAGATATTGATGGCCAGAATTCTGTCTGATGACATAAAAAAGATGCCCAGTTAAGCAGTCACAGAGCAGCATCTCTGCTAAAGCTGCTCAGGCTTTGCAGAGAGGCTTCAATCTGATTTCCTATTAGAGGACCATTTACCTAATCCACAAATTTGGCTCTCATTGCTCCCTGCTGGGAAGCTACTCTGCCTTAGTTTCCAGTATGTCACAGCCCCTCACATCACTCACTCCCCCAGCAAACTAAGAGACCAGATCAGCTTTCAGAATTCCTATTTCAAAATGTCAGAGTTATCAAAAGATATGGAAGAGGACCAAGTTAGTCTAATATACTTCTAGTAAGTGTCTTTTATGTGCCAAACACTTTGCTAGGCAATGGGGAGAGAAAGATGGAAATGAAATCATCCCTGCCCTCAAAGTTCTTATATTCTTTTAAATATATAGAGATCTATCTTTATTTTTATTGATATCTTTTGTTCTTAAATAGCCTTCATTTCCAAATAAGCCCATCCCTTTTTCCCCCACCACAGTGAGTCATCTCTTGTACCAAAGGGGGAATAAAAGGAAGGCTGAAGGGTTGAGGAAGGAAAGCAGGTCAGCCGAAATAACCAGCAGCAGAAGTAGGGAACTGTAGGTAGGGAGAATACTGCCAGATTCATTTGAGAAGCTCTCGTACTCTGGGAAGAAAATACCACACACATTAATAAGTTAATCCGAAGAAGGAAAGAAAATAACATCTGGAGGGAGGCTGGAGAGAATAGATCAGGAGTACTTTTTGGAGGAGATAGCATCTGAGCTGAGTTTCTCAGAGGCCAAATAGAGAGAGGAATGGAATATATTCTAGATATAAATGTTATCTTGTAAGCACCGAAGGGACGGAAGTGAAACATCGAGTTTGAGAAATAGCTAGTAGACCTGTTGGTTGGAATAGCATACATGAACCAGTGGAAAAAGGCTAATAATTGCCCTTGGGTCCTTGGGTCCTTGCCCAGGGTCACACAATTAGGAGTTTCTGAGTCCATATTTGAACCCAAGACCTCCCATCTCCAGGTCTAGTGCCCTATCTACTATGTCACCTAGCTGCTCTGAGTGGGGAGAAACTGAAGACTCAGAGACCAATTTAAAGGCTAGGATGGCAACTGTATGAGTAGATGAGAAGGGGACATATATACAAGAGTTGTAAAGGTAAAAAGGATAGAATTTGGCCATAGATTAGATATGCGGGGCAACTGAGAGTGAGGAAGTAGGGATGATATCAGGGTCACAAGCCTCAGTTGACAAGGAAGATGACAAACAAGATAAAGAAGATTTTGAAGGTTTTACTCATTCTCATTTGGAGAATGAGGTTTATTTTGGAATTTCTGAATTTGAGATGCCTGCAAGATATCCAGTTTGGTATATCTAAAAGATGTTTGGATTTGGAACTTAACAAAGTGTATATGTATGTATGGTTATAAACATATATGTATTTATATATATATATATAAAAAGCATACACATGCATATATACATGTATACTTATATAGGAATCACTTAAATAGAAATGGCAATCATTGAATTCATGGTAGTTAATGAGATCACCAAATGAGGTAAAAGAGAGAAAGATGAGGAAAGGGTCCGAGTCAGCCTGGGGAGACGCCATTATTGGGCATGACACACATGAAGATCCAGCCGAGGGAACTGAGAAGGAGCTTTTATTTTTTTTTAAGTTTATTTATTTAATTAATTAGTCTAGAATATTTTTCCATAGTTACCTGAATCATACTCCTTCCCTCCCCTCCTCCCACTCCCACCCCCCATAGCCCACGCACAATTCCACTGGGTTTTACATGTGTCATTGATATCAAGACCTATTTCCATATTATTAATATTTGCATTAGGGTGATCATTTAGAGTCTACATCCCCAATCATATTCCCATTGACCCATGTGGTCAAGCAGTTGTTTTTCTGCCGTGTTTCTACTCCCACAGTTCTTCCTCTGGGTGTAGATAGCATTCTTTTTTTTTTTTTTTTAAACCCTTACCTTCCATCTTGGAGTCAATACTGTGTATTGGCTCCAAGGCAGAAGAGGTAGGTAAGGGTAGGCAATGGGGGTCAAGTGACTTGCCCAGGGTCACACAACTGGGAAGTGTCTGAGGTCAGATTTGAACCTAGGACCTCCTCTCTAGGCCTGACTCTCAATCCACTGAGCTACCCAGCTGCCCCCTTAGATAGCATTCTTTCTCATAAATCTCTCAGAATTGTCCTGGATCATTGCATTGCTGCTAGTAGAGAAGTCTATTATATTTGATTGTGCCACAGTGTGTCAGTCTCTGTGTATAATGTTGAGAAGGATCTTTTAGACAAATAGGAGAATCAGGAGAGAGCAAAAACCAAGAAGAGAGAGAGTGTCCAGAATAAGATGATTATAACAGTGGCAAACTGGAGAGAAGTTAAGAAGGCTAAAGATTGAAATCAGGCTCTGTTTTAATCCAAGGAACAATAGGCAGCTATCGAGAGTTTTTACAGGCAAAATGATGGAGCCTGATCTATGCCTCAAGCAGAGAATATTTTGGCTACGTAGGGGACGGATTTGAAAAGTGAGTCTTATATCTAGGCTGAAAGACTAATTAGAAGGCTATTACAGTTAGCCCTAGCAAGAGGTGATAAAGATAGGAATGAAGTATAGGAGTGGGAAAAGGGTGATGAAACACAAATTGCTATAGAATTGGAATCAATAGGACTTTGCAGCTAATTTGATGTGGGGATGAGAGAGTGAAGAGTCAGGAGTGACCCCAGGGTCATGAACTTGGGCGATTGGGAAGATAATGGTGCCTTCAACAAGAGAAAGAAAGTTTGGAGGAGATCTTTGAAGGGGAAGATGATTGAGCACCATTTTGAATTTATCAGATTTTAGATGATGGCCACTAACTCATTGTGACGCTAATTTAGGCAAGCTGCTTCTCCACTTTGGTTTTCATATTATGAATGGGGAACTGAGACTCGGAGAGAAGATAAAAATGTCTATCCAGGGGCAGCTAGTGGATAGAATGCCAGGCCTGGAGATGGGGGGTCTTGGGTTCAAATTTGACTTTAGATACTTCCTAGCTATGTGACCCTGAGGAAATGGCTTAACCCCATTTGCCTAGCCCTTGCCTTTCTGTCTCAGAGTTGTTACTAAGACAGAAAGTATAAGTTAAAAAAAAAAGAACTTGAACCCATGTCTCCTGACTCTTCATCCAACCCTTTTTTCACTATATTATGAAATTAATTTCTAAATGCCTTTGCTTTATGTTGCAAAAAATATTTGAAAAGCACTTTCCTACCATCTTTTTGCTAATGTTTCACATAGTGGGACCCTAGAAAATGTTTGTTGAGAGAATATGTAACTGAATATGTGACTTTGCATTTTCAATGTAGTATATTCACCTTTTCTACTGAGTTCTCTACAATGAGTTTGGGGGTTTTGGTGTCCTTCTACACATCCTGGAAATATTTAACAGACCCTATAGCAGCATGGAAATGTCCAAATATGTGTATGCTCTGATAGGCAGACTGGCTATGATTTTACCAACTCTTTTACATACGTAGGAGAGAATAATCTTGCAATATTCATAGACGCATAGATCATCAGAGTTGGAAGAGACCTAAAAAAAGTTTTAATTTAACCTCCTTGTTTTACAAATGGGGAAACAGGTGCCCGGTGGGGATGTGGCTTGTCCAAGGTCACAGAACTAAAACTAAAACCCAGGGTTTTTTCACTCCCAATGCAGAGCTTTTCCCATATGCCGTGCCGCTATTATTCCAAGATGTTATACTGACTTGAATATAAATAGGTTTAAAATTAATTAAGAGGTAACTGTGTCATAATGAATTATTAAGGGAAAATTGGGGGCTCTAGCCTTGAGCACTATATATTATTACCTCCCCAGTTCTCCCTTGGGTCCCCATCAAAGACAAAATAGTAGAATGGATAGACTATGGACCTGACTCAGTATGGCTCTTCTGCAAGGGTCCCTGGGTAAGAGAAGTGGGAAGGAACTGAAGCACCCTGAGGCTGGAACATCTTGTTGACTGGGTGCCCAATTATCAGTTCATTTGCCCAAATATCCCAGCCCAGGCTCTACTACAAAGACCAGGATAGCTTGTGCATCAGAGGCTCCTCGGAACAGAAAACATGGAATGTGAGAGCTAGGAAGGGCCTTACAGTGTTGTATTCTATCTGTAAAGGACTCCAAATGCAGCGTATCAGAGCTGAAAGGGACCTCAGAACACATAAATCAGAACTGGAGGAAGCTTAGAACACAGAACACAGAATGTCAGAGCTGGGAGAGGCTGCAGAACCGAAAGGCCTTCACCTCCCGCTGAACTCGCAGATGTGTGGAATGATGCTGGAGACACACAGGATCTAGCTCAGGATGCCCTGAATGAGTTGTCAGAGTGCCAGAGGGGGCAGTCCTCGGTGCTTAAGTTTAAATACTTGCGACTTGAGGTTAATCACTGCACTTCCATAGACATTAGCTTCCTTTGAAAAAAAAGCTGCCCTCCATGAAGTTGGCCCAACACATCAGTTCTTTCCCGCAGCCCAGAAGTATTCCACTGCCTCTGAGAGGAGAGAGTGGCTGCAGTGCTGTAAGCTTATAATTGTGTGCTTGGGCCATTTTTTTTCCCTTCACAAAACATTTTAGGGCTTTTACCAGTATGTCTTGGGTACCACCACCTTCTCTCCCTGCAAATCTCTTCCGTTTCAAAACACTTGGAGAGCTAGACACAGCCTTGAGGCAAGTCATAGAAGCTGGTAGAGCCACCAAAAAAGCAGTCATTTGGCCAATCGTTTCCATAGCAAGAAAGACTGAAAGGAAAGTCATTTCTGAGTCCATGCCACGGGACAAGACTCCAACCAGGCTCAGTGAAAGATTAGTAGCTTCATCAATGGGCCTGAAGGCCAGGGCCAGGTGACTATCTTAGTCCCAACGTTGGTGAGCAGCTAGTAGGACTTTTCTGGGGTCATTGTCAGAGGTGAAGGTGGAATCCTCCCCTTTTCTTTTCCCCTGTTTTTGATTCACCTCCCCAGCCCTAAAAATTGATAGAGTGAACTCTGAACTTCAGCATGGTGCCTTGGGCACCTTCTTATCAAACTTGCCTTTTTTTTTTTCTTAAGATTTTCTCCTCTTTGAGGTTTGGCCTTTATTAGCAGCTTCAGCATTGCTGATATTTCTGTGGTCCCCAGTTCACAGCCAAGGTAGCCAGAAATAAAAGTGCATTTTAAGCATCTTGGTGCTGGTGGCTTTTATAAGGTTGCTGGGCAGCGAGCAGGGCCACAAACCCTTGGAGGCTAAGTTAGCATTCTTCTAAAAAGGGAAGCAGCGACTCCCCCCAACCCTTGTTCTTCCCCCTAACCTTCTACTAAAAATAAAGGCAGAGAAGGTGCCCACACAACTGCTTTTGAAGTTGAAACCCTCTGAAGGCCTCTAACTGGAACTGAAAAACCCATTGTGACAAAAGATTTTTGTAAAATCATCAATTTAAAGCTTTCAGAAGGGGCCTCGGAGGTCATCTAGTCCAGCCCCTACATTTTCAAGTTGTAGAAACTGAGACCCAGAGGCATTAAACGATTTGCCCAAGCTCCCAGGGGTGGTAAGTAGCTAAGCCAGGGTTTCACATAGAGCACCCTAGTACTGGCAGAGGACCCAGAGCATTAGCATATCCACCACTTCTTTGTATGAGGAAGGAACCAGAAGCCCAGAGAAGGACTTGCCCAATGTCACTCAACAAGGCGGCAGCAGAACTGGAATTTGAACTTGAGCCCCAAGGCCTCCCTATCAAAGATTCTTCCACTCTGCAGGGCTGTTGAACTCAAAGGAGGATCGAACCCCTTGCAATCCCTGGTATTCTGTACCTATAGGGAGCTGTCCCCTGGAATTTAAATTTCAGCATCCTCTAATTTTGCAGCCCCTCTTTTTTACCCACTCCTTTGTTAAAAAAAAATAGCCAGACCCCACCTGGCCCCCAACAGGCCTGCCAGCATCCAGAGCAAGAAGGTTTCTTTGTATTCTGTGGCCACCATTTAAAATTCCCTGCTAGTGTTTTTCTCTGAGGCAGTAAATGAAAGAAATATGTCTTTTTAAATTTTATAAAACTCAGAAAAATGGTTTTAAACAGCTTTTCCTCACCTCCTATAATTATTTATTTTCAAACAGTCCTTCAGGGTAATGTTCCGTTTTCCTATTTCACACTCCTTTTTCTCATAAATGAACCATCACTTCAATAAATCATTATGAAAACAGAGACTAACAGAAACCCTGAAAGGTTGAAAGATTTATGTAACACATTTATGTTTTCCATTTTCTCATTCTGGTACTCTGCTGCTAAAGCTAAGCTAATAAAAGCCGCTATTAATATTTCTCGTCGCCTAGCAACCACAGAGAGCGAGTAATAGCTTTAGCTGGAAAAATAGATGACCGATAAGGAAAAATTCAATTCTTTTATTATCTCAGGGGAAAATGGCTTTTACTGGAACATTATGATGTACGAGTATGAAGTTGAATACAAAAGGGTTTTTTTTGTTTGTTTTTCTATTTTTAATGAACATTATTTTACCTCCACTAACTCTTTTAAGGCCTTTTTTCCCCCTCCCCCCCAATCCCTCATGCTTAATTTAGCATCTGCTGTAGTTAAGAATCTGTCAGGATTTTTGGTCTTAAGATGGTTTTTCAAAGGTTTATAACTTGGCCATAAAAATTCACTCCCTGTTGAAACCCAGACAGTGATAAGCTTACATGGGAGTCAGTGCTCTCTAAATACATGGGCATTTGTTTGGAGATAACACACATGGTGATTTCTGAAAGGAAAAAGACCAGGAAAATGTTCTTTTTCCCCCATCGTGAAAGCTGTTGTGTGTGTGTGTGTGTGTGTGTGTGTGTGTGTGTGTGTGTGTGTGTAGGATGTAGGGTGTGGAGTCTGGTTATGTAATGGGGAGTGTGTGTGTGTGTGTGTGTGTGTGTGTGTGTGTGTGTAGAGTATAGAATCTGTGTCTGTGATATGGGGGTATGAAAATGCAGTGTGTGGGTGCTATGTACATGTGTATGGTATGTAGGGTGTATGTATGTGTGATAAGTATCTATGAGAAGGGTGGATGTGTTTCTGGGTCTTCGCCATCTGTCTTTCTCTGGAGTTTTCCCCCCAAGAGTTTGTGGGTAAGTCCTGAAGTGCCCTTGAGAGAGCTGGTATCCGGGGGGCCTCCACTCCCCATTTTCTGCTTGTTTCCTCAGTAAATACAAACACTGCTTACCCGTCAGGAGCTTTTCAGCACAGGAAGCTCTCAGCTCTTACACTGATGACTTGATTTTAGCCCCAGAATTCATTAATCTGCTAAGAATGGTTGTTTCCACAATGTTGTGCTTCAGACCTAGAGAAGGGGGTGCCTCTGCCATGCTAAAACATCTGAAGGGAAAGGGAAAAAATCAGTCACGCCTCCACATGTGGTTTTTTTTGTCCCCATTTTGAGAGGAACACATCTGGAAGAGTTTCTTTTTTCTCTCTTGCCCCTAAGTAGAAGACTCCCCAACTTTTTTTTAAACCCTTACCTTCTGTCTTGGGATCAATACTATGTATTGGTTCTAAGGCAGAAGAGTGGTAAGAGTAGGCAGTGGGGGCTAAGTGACTTGCCCAGGGTCACACAGTAGGAAGTGTCTGAGGCCAGACTTGAACCCAGGACCTCCCATCTCTGGGCCTGGCTCTCAATCCACTGAGCTGCCAATTATTATTATTATTATTATTATTATTATTATTATTANTCTGAGGCCAGACTTGAACCCAGGACCTCCCATCTCTGGGCCTGGCTCTCAATCCACTGAGCTGCCAATTATTATTATTATTATTATTATTATTATTATTATTATTATTATTATTATTACTATTACTATTACTACTACTACTATAGACACTAATTAGCTATAATAAAATAGCAACTATTTCCCAAGGTTGTTTTTTTTATACTTTATCATTTTATTAGGAATAATTTCAAGTGGGTTATGAAGAAACTAATTCATTATTTATTGAGTTTGATGGATTTTCCAAATAAACAATAAAACATCAGCTGATGTTTAGCACAGGCCTGGCAAATAGTGGGCACTTAATAAAGACCTGAGTTCAAATCCAGCTTCAGTCACTTACCAGCTGTGTGATCCTAGGCAAGTTATTTAGCCTCTGCTTTCTTCCATTTCCTCAGCAGTAAAATGGGGATAATCACAAGAAATAATACTTTAAAGTGCTTAGCACAAAATTCTCACTCTTTTCCTTCAGGGAAGGTAAAGAAGTCTCCCACTGCCTGGCCTCTGCCTTTCTTAGATCTTATCAGTTTTGTGGTCATGCTGGGAGGGGGGGGGCAGGCATCAGGAAAGCAGGGTGCATCCAAAGGAAGACAGGCAGGATGGGGAGTGGACTTGAGTCAGTATCATAGGGAAAACAGTTCCATGAAGTAGGATTAGCTTAGCTTAGAGCAGAAAAGGCTTCAAGGAACCTTGATTAACACCTTCAAATATCTGGAAGCCTGTTACTCTAGACAAGGGAATAGATTGGTTCCCAGCAAGGACCCAAAGGAGAGAAACAGGACTGACAAAGAGGAAGTTCCAGGGAAGTGAATTCTAGCCTAGTGTAAGAGGGAACTGCTAGTAATCAGCTCTTTTCAACACTGCAGTGGGCTCCTAGATCAGGTATTGAGTATTCTGTCACTGGAGGTATTCAAGCAGAAAATGAATGACTTCTTGTTGGGATACCAAGTAGCAGATTAGATGCTAGGAGAGCCTTTCTTCCTCTGGAGTTCTATGATTCTGCTAAGGATAGGGATAAAACTTTAAACGACTCTCTCCTTAAAAGGCACAGCTTGAGCCAGACCTAGAGACAGGAGGTCCTAGGTTCAAATTTGGTCTCAGACACTTCCCAGCTGTGTGACCCTGGGCAAGTCACTTGACCCCCATTGCCTAGCCCTTACTGCTCTTCTGCCTTGGGACCAATAAACAGTATTGATTCTAAGATGGAAGGGGGGGAATGAGAGAGAGAGAGAGAGAGGATGGAAGGAGGGAAGGAAGGAAGGATGGATGGATTGATTCCCAAATTTGAATCCTGGCTTAACCACTTGTGTAACCTTAAATAAGTTACTTAACCTCTCTGGACCTTCTCTCTTGCCCATCTCTAAAATAAAGGTTAGATGAGATCTCTAGTTCTTAACCTTTTTTGTAACACAGACAGTTTAGGTAAAGCATCAGTACCAAACAAATAGAAATAGATACCACAAATTACCATTGTCGAAGTGGTTTCATATTTTTATTTATTTGACTAAACATTTCCCAATTATAGTTTAATCTGCTTCATCCAGCACTTGGAGTTTGGCAGCCAAAGGCCAGTTTGGTAATAGACCTCTTCTCAGAATCTTTTTTTAAACAATTGAAGGAAATGCCAAATTTCAGTTCAAAGTTAATGAAAATAAAGATACAGTTTCTTCCCAGCCAAGTATGTGGACCCCATGAAATGTATCCTTGGATCCTAGTTTAGAATCCCTGAACTAGCTGATCTCTGCAGAGCCTTGGGACTCCGTAGCAATGACCTTACCATCTCTGTGAGGACAAGGACCACATTTTCTCAATCTTTTTAATTCCACTTCCTGCAAAGTACCCAGCAGAAAAATGGGCACTTATGGCCTCAGTGCAAGGACAGTAAGCAGGCATGATGACTAGAAAGTTTGAAAGGTCGGTTTGAATCAGATTGTGAAGAGCTTTAAATATCAAACAGAGAAGTCTTTATTTGATCCTAGAAGCAATAGGGAGATACTGGAGATTATTGAGCTAGGGAGTGACATGATCAAACCCTCACTTTAGAAATATCACTTGGGTAGCTATTTGGAAGATGGATTGAAGAGGGCAGAGACAAGAAGGCCAATTAGGAGGCTATTACAATAGACCAGGGCAGAGGTGATGCTGAAGTACACCCTAGAGGACTAACTTGCTGCTTGACTGAATCCTGTAGCAGAACCTTTTATAAAGTGAATTATGTCCCACTGTATCCCCGAGCTACCTCCTGGCCCTCCTGCCTGACATAGAATGCCGGCCTCAGGTCTGAGCCAAGAGTAGATCAGATGATGTTCTGGACTTCTTTTATATTATGCTCCACTAACTAGCCTCCAAATCATCTGGAGATAGTGCCAAGGCCTTAAACCTCCAAACAGGTAGCTCTTACCTTTATTTGTCTAATCCCAGGACAAAAAGTTCCTGCTGCTGCTGCCTAGAGAAGCCTAAGGGGATAAATAATGGGATGGTGACAGAAGATCAGGGCTCAAGTCTCAGCACTTCCACATACTGGCTATGCAAGGAAGGTGAGTCTTTGGGCAAGACTCATTCTTCTCATCTGGAAAATGGGCATTATAACACTTGTATTACCCATCATTTAAGTCATGTCCAACTCTTTGTGACCTCATTTGGAGTTTTCTTGGAGTAGTTTGCCATTTTCTTCCCCTGTTCATTTTACAGATTTTACATTTTTATACAGATTTTTAAGATTTTTTTTTAACAGATTACATTTTACAGGGGAAACTAGGGCAAACAAGGTTAAATGATTTGCTCAGGGTCACACAGTAAATGTCTAAGGCTAGATTTGAACTCACATCTTGAACTCATTTCCTGACTCCAAGCCCAGCATTCTACCCACTGAGTCACCTAGCTAACCCCTTTTTGATGTTTTCTTGGCAAAGATACTGAAGGGGTTTACTATTTCCTTCTCTAGTTCATTTTCCAAATGGGAAAACTGGGGCAAACAGGGTTTGAGTGACTTGCCCAGGGTCACACAGTTAGTAAGTGTCTGAGGCTAGATTTGAATTCAAGGAGTCATTAAGGTAAAAGTATGTGATTGTAAGGATTTGGAGTTTGTAAGTTTGAACCGGGCATCTTCTCATGTAACATATATATTAATTGTGGGCGGATGTGTCACCTTCGGGCTTAGAGATTTATCAATAATAACACCACAGCATATGCCCCTACTCCTGCCCCCAATAAATCTGTGATTGTAAGATTCATTAAGACAAAAGTACGAGAAGTTCCTCCTATCCTGTTAAAATTAAGTGGATGAGGATGCTTATTATCTCAGTCTGTGTATCATTTTTGATGGAGTTCCTATTTATTGCCCTTTGGCGTGTCACAGGTATAGAAAATCACTGCTCTTTTTATAGTTGAATAAAGCTATTAGGGAATAAACTGAACCCCATGAAGGCCATTGAAAGCCTTCTTGGTTCAACTCCAGTGACGGAGAGGACAAGAGAACAATAAACACTTCCTCCTGTTCCAGCATGTGTTTGAGCTTCTCGTCTAGATCTCTAGAATTCCAGAATGTTTCTTTTCATGTAGCTGGAAGATTATGTGTATCGGAGACACTGTTAAAAAATATTGTTCTTAAGTTTTATGAATCAATGTTATTTCTGGGCAATTGGGGACAATGATTTGATTGTTATTATTGTTATGATTACATAATGGTGATGATTGATGATGATTGCTCGATTATGCCGACTGCTCGCCATTGATTCTTTCATTCATTTATGCAGTAAGGGGAGGATTTTTCGAGTGTCTCTACTTCATCCAATGCCCCGGGAGCCATAATGAAACAGAGATGAGTAAGGCATGACCCCTTGCTTTCCAGGAGGTTGTCACTTTGTAGAGGAGCTAAGTCATGAAGTCATTTTGCTACAACATGAGCCAAGAAAATCAAGTCCTCAGTCCATAAGCATTTATTAAGCACTGGGATGCTGTTATTCAGTCCTAGGGTGCTGATGGAGCCTCTGGGAATGCACGTGACCAAGAATGAAACAGTCCTTGGTCTTAGGGAGCTCGCATTCTGTTGGGGAAGACAATGCATAATACACAAATATATATATATATATATGCAAGTATAAGCAGAATAAATACAGAGTATTTAGAGAGGGAGGCAGAGGATACATGGTATATGAATGAAGAAGGAGATTCCAGCTTGAGGCTTCAAGGATGGTTTTACAGAAAAGATGGTGATGGAGCTAAGCCTTTAGCACTTTTGATAGGTTGACATGGAAGGGAAAAGCATTTCAGTAAGAAGATGTAAAGTGAACAGAGGCACAGAAACAGCAGTCATGTCGGCGCATCAAGTTTGATTGGAACACAGATTTGTTTAGGGGAGTAACAATGGTACAGTGGATAGAGCCCTCGACTGGAAGCCAGGAAGGACCGAGTTCAGATATGGCCTCACACCCTTTCTAGCTTTGTGGCCCTGAGCAAGTCACTGTGTCTGCCTCAGTTTCCTTATCTAAAATGAGAACCATAATAGCACCATCCACACTTATTTAAAGATAAAAATAAGATAATATTTTTAAAATAACTAGCATAGAATTAGCTATGGCGGGGGGATGGGGGGGGTGAAGGGGGTGAAGGGTAAAGTAAAAACATGACTTATATAACCAGGGAAATTTTTTCTAAAAATAAAAAATTATTAAAAAAAATAAAATAACTAGCATAGTACTTGACACATAATAAGTATGTGGCACTTATATGTGGCACTTAATAGATATGGTTATTTTTAAAAATCACATGAAATTAAACTGGAAAGGTAAATTGAGACTTAGATTGGAAGGGACTTTGAGATTGAGGAGTTTGAACCAGGATACCTTATCATGTAACACATGTGTTGATTGTGGGCAGATGAACCAACTTTGGAGAGATTTATGTCACAGTGTATGTATGGCCCTTCTCCTGACCCCAGTAGATTTGGGAATATCTGAATTTGGCTTACCAGCTTACCTGCTTGTAACCAAATAAGCATTTTGAACATAACCATATTTATTACTAAGTGGATGAAAATATAAATGGGACTCCAATCAACCAGCAAGCATTTATTAAGCACCTGCTAGGTGCCAGGAGCTAGGGATAGAAGTACAAAAGAAATCCAATGAAACAATCCCAGTAACAGGGAATGAACTCAAAATGTCAGTAGAGAAGTTTATCCGTCAAAACCATGTCAGCATCCCCTATTGGTCCTGGTTTTCCCTGGCATATCATCCTTCTGCTCAATTTGGCCCAGAAACACCTCTAACTTGGTCAAAGAACTGGAAGTTTTACTCCTTTGCTCCACTCCTACCAGCCCATTTTCCTGCTTGGTCCTGGCTTAGAAGCCTATTTACACAGAAACAGCCACTGCTTGCATTCACCACTCTTCCAGAAGATTCGTCTCTTTTTCTTTCTCCTCCTCCATGGTTCTTCCCTCTCCCAACCATCTCTGCTTAGTGCATCTTTGTCCCACAGCAGCATGAGAAATGTAATCTTCCCTATCATCCCAGTGACATTTAGCAAAGCAACATGAGGCCATTTGGGGTTCTCAAGAAGGGAATAACATAATAATGTGTTAGAAAGATGACCAGCAAAATGAATAGGGGTAGATTGGAAGAAGAGAGAGGGACCAGAAACCAGTAAGAGGACTGTTACAATAGTCTGGCAAAGGGAGGCAAGGCCTTCCAGGAATGCCTTGTGTCCAGCACTGGTAACTGCAAGCCCTTTCCTATTTGGGGACAAACCCATCCATTGCAGAGTCAAAGCATAACTCATCAAAATCCCAAATTGAAAAAAGAAGCATTCAGCACAGAGTCTGTCAGAGAAGAATGCTGGCTTTCCCTCCTCCACTCTGACTCCTGACCTCCCTGACTTCCTTTAAGTCCCAGCTAAAATCCCACCTCCTACAGGAAGCCTTCCCCAGCCCCTCTTAATTTCAGTGCCTTCCCTCTGTTAATTATTTCCTATTTATTCTGCATATAGCTCACTTTGTATATATTTGTTTGCATGTTGTCTTCCCCAGGAGATTGTAGCTCCTTGAGGACAAGGACTGTCTTTTGCCTCTTTCTGGATCCTCGGTACTTAACTCAGTGCCTGGCAAGTGCACTTATTAAATGTTTATTGATCGATTGATTGATTGATTGAGGTAGCAGTTTGGGCTTACTAGCCCCAAAGGACCAATGGGCTAGAATGGCCCATCTTCATTGGGCCACATTAGAGAATCCAAGCATTGAACCTAGGCTGTGGAGGGAATCCAAGTAGATGACAGCGAGTAACATAGCATTCTTTCCATTTTCTCTTCTCTAAATTCTGTTTCCTTCTCATTGAACCTTGCCTAATATTCAGTACAAGGTACTTGGTGCCACCTTCTGCCAAGGAGGTCTGTTGTGGAAAGAGCATAGAATCACAAGATGTGAATTTGACTCCTGGCTCTAACATAATCCTTGTGATCTTGAAAAAGTCTCTTTTCTGGGTTTCAGTTTCCTGGTGTATAAAATGAAAGGGTTTACTTAGATGAACTGCAAAGTCTTTTTTAAGAGCTATCTCTATGATAGCATGACCTCACAGCAGCCCCCATAGTCACTTGTAAAATATAGAATTTCAGATCTGGAGCGATCCTTCGAGACCATCCCATCCAAATGCCTTGTTTAAGGGAGAAGGTTACTGGGGCCCAGAACGGGGCAGTGACTTTTCTAAGGTCATACGAGTTCATTTCCCCATCTGTCTCTGGCTCTCTTTCTCTCTCCTTGGGACACAGATGGAACTAGAGTTAGAGACTTTAACTCTTCTTCTCATTTTTCTTTTTCCCCACTATGCCATGCTAAATCTCTTAGTAGCTATAATTAGCAGTTTTTCCTGTAATTATCAGACAGGGGAGGGAGAGGGTAATTGGGTGGGGAAAGGGGCGAGGAAGGTGTTCATCTGGGATATAGCCACTGGGGAAGGGACCATGTACTCCCGACAGCTTCTCGTTATAACTAATCACGCTAACTAGGCGCTGAGGCCCGTTGTCTCTAAACTGCTAAAGGACAGTTGGTGCTAGTGGTGCCCTCTAAATTTGGCACCGGGAAACAAAGTACAGTTTGCCCTGCCCTAGTTATACCTCTGCTCTTTTACACTCCTTCTAATTCCCTCCACAACACACAGCTGGAAAATACCAGATGTTTGGGGATTTGGAGCCAGATGTGGACTTCTGCTGCCCAGAACAAGACGGAGGGGAGGGGCAGGATCCCCTCCTACCCCCCATGAACAAGCAGCCACTGCGTGTGGCATCGATGAGATGGGGCTCCCGACTGACCTGACCCACTTGCCTGGGCAAGCTCCTCTTTGCCACCATGAGATATATGTAAAGCAATGTGGCTGTGTTTTATAGTCACTTAAAACACTCCACCTCTGCTGGCAAACTTGTGTAGGCCCATAATGGGGGCAGTAAATAAGCCATGTGTGTGCGGTGCCAGGGATTAGGCTCGGAGCAGCAGCATGTGTATATTAGGAATGTAATTAAAATATCCATTTCAATATGTTGACAGTTTGCCAAAGTGCTGGTTGTTGTGCTCGGCAGAGTTAATCACTCTGAAATCTGCTCCCCACATGCCCCGCTGCAGCCATCGCGCTGTGCTACCACCAAGTTGAACTCTCAGGAAATCGCGGCAACATTTGTAAAAAGCAGCTTCGAAATGACTCCCGGTAATGGCCTCTTCTCCAAGTGCATATTCGGGATCATGTTCTGAAAATGAGCTTTTAATGTACAATCTGTATGTCGGAGAAACCATCTTTGCTCTGCGCTGTGTCTGGCTCACATAAAACTTGGGATTTATTGAAGTCATTTTTCCCTCATACTGGGCTGCTAATAAGAACTCTCTCTCTCTCTCTCTCTCTCTCTCTCTCTCTCTCTCTCCCTCTCTCCCTCTCCTTGTTTCCCTCCCTCCCTGTCTCTCTCCCTCTCTTTCCCCACCTCTCTATCTCCCTGTGTCTCTCTCTCTTTCTCTCTCCCCCTCCCCTTTTTTCCTCCTCCCTCTTCCACCCTCTATCCCTGTCACTCTATCTCTTCTCCTCTGTTTCTCTCTCTCTCTCCCTTTGTCTTTCCCCATCTATCTCTCTGTTTCTCTCTCCCTCCTCCTACTTTCTATCTATCTTTCTCTCCCTCTCTTCCCTTCCCCTCTCTCTGTCTCATCTCTGTCTGTCTCTTTCTCTCTCTCTCCCTTTCTCCTTCTCTCTATCTTCTGACTCTGTTCCTCTCTGTTTCTAGCCCTCTCTCTCTCCCTGTCTTTCCCCATCTCTCTGTCTCTGTCTGTTGCAGTCTGTCTCTCTGTCTATCTGTCTCTTGTGTCCATCCCTCTCTGTCTCTGTCTCTAGTATCTCTTTGTTTCTCTTGTGCTTTTTCTCTGCGTCTCTCTTTCTTGCTCTCTCTTTTTTGCTATTTATTTATTTTTGCATCTAATTGCTTTGTCAGTTTTGAAATCAGAGCTTTCATAAAAGATAGTAACATAAACTGAACATCATCTAAATATTAAAACTCGGGAAAATGGAGCATATGAATTATTGAAACTAAGAAAATGAATAGTGTGCAGAGGGCGTTTATTAAAACAATGCCGTGAAAAACTGGAGATAATAAAGTTCTTTATACCTGTTCAGATGGGGATATGAAGATAAGAGGAATAGAGCCCTGGGATGGGGCCATCTGGAAACCTCAGTCCTTGTTCATACCTCTGCCATGATCTTACTCTATGAGTTTGGGCAAATCCCTTTCTTTCTCTGGGCCTCAGTTTCCCCTTCTGTCAAATGAAGTGGTTTAGATTTGATGGTCTGTAAGCTCCTCCCTAGCTCCATGACAAGCCTCCCCTAAATCTGAATAATGCTAGTATAAGATGAATGGATAGCAAGCTAGAGAGACAGCCAGATAGATCGATCTCTTTTCATTATCTGTATCCTTCAGACAAAAGGGATTTTTTTTTTTAGACTTGAAATCATCCAGGTGGTTTTCTCAGCTTTGCCCTTGACTCTGCTAGTTTAGAGCTAGCTTTAAGGTAGCCCTGCCTGGTAGCCCTCCATGGCATTCTTGGAACTGAAGGAACAGAAAAAAACCTTCTTACTCAGGGTTATCATCACTGTGATGGGAAAACTGAGGCACACTGAGGGAAAGGGAGCCCAGGCCCAGAGAGAATTAGAGTCCCTCACTGACTGCAGGAACTCAAATTTTCTCATTTTCTATTATTCAAGAACATGTGTGGGAAAAAGGGAATGACAGATTTTAGAGCCCTGGCCATAGATTGAGACCTAGATCTCAGAGGTCATCTAGTCCAACCCCCATCTTTTTTGGGGGACGGGGTTTAAACCCTTAACTTCTGTGTATTGGCTCCTAGGTGGAAGAGTGGTAAGGGTAGGCAATGGGGGTCGAATGACTTGCCCAGGGTTACATAGCTGGCAAGTGTCTGAGGCCAGATTTGAACCCAGGACTTCCCGTCTCTAGGCCTGACTCTCAATCCATTGAGCTACCCAGCTGCCCCCCCCCCCATCTTTTTATAGATGAGGAAACTGAGATCCTGTGAGATGAAGACTTGCCCAAGGTCACTAGGTAGGTAATGTCAGAGGACATGGGTTCCAAATCCAGAACACTTCCTACTCTACCATTCTACCTCCTTCGCATCACATAAATCCAGGTGAATGAATGAACTGTTTCCTTCTTACCCAGATAGTTCAATGTCCTAGAGACTCAGTGAGTGTGGTGATAGCTCTGTGCCACCAAATCAGCCCCCGTGGTCAGTGCCCCTAAAGTTAACAACCAAACCACTGCTCCCACACACACCACCTACTAGGGCTTCCAAGCTGTACACAAAGCATTGTGTATAAAGGAGTCTCTCAGCCACTTTGCTTTTGATTGCCAGGAGCAAACCCAAGATTCATAGCCAAGACCTCCGACTTCAGAGCTAACGTTCTTTTCCCTCCTCTCACCTGCTGGTGCTTGCCCAATTTTTTTCAGGCCCCACATTTAAACTTAAGAACCCGATACCCTAGGAACTGGTCAGAAGAAATGTGCTAGATAGATTGAGATATTCAAATCAATACTTGATTTATTATTTCTCCCATTTTACAGATAAGGAAAACCAAGACTCGGGGAGCTTCAGCCTAAGTGACATTCCTATCCTGAGGTCAGACAGCTAATAAGTGTTACAGGCAGAGTTCGGACATAGGTCTTCCTCTCTCCAGTCCCTACTCTGCAGAAATCAGCTGATACTCATCTGTGTAATGGTGGCAAGTGTGTAGTTAATCTGTTGCAGTAGCAGTATTAGTAGCTCTATCATTTATGCAGCACTTTAAAGCTTGCCATATTCTATACATATCTATATATAATATACACATACATAAAATCTTATTGGATTCTCCAAATAACCTATGAAGTAGATGTTATTATACCATTTTACAGATGAGCAGACTGAGACATTAAGTGACTTGCCCAGAGGCAACACAGCTAGTTGTCATATTCTCTTGTTGGGATTTGAACTCAGTTCTTCTTGACTCCAACTCCAGCGATCTGTCTGTTGCTATCTTTTTCTCTTCAGAAATATTCTAATGCTCACCTATGTGATGGCAGAGACTGTGTACAGCTGATTTACTAGAGGTGTGTGAGGCCTGAGGATGTAAGATGAGATGTTGAAAAAAGGATGAGAGTCTTGCTTACTTTAGCACAGGATAATATTTCCAAGATGCATATTTTTGGGGGTCATTTTCAAAGCAGTTCTTGTCAAAACAAATCTACCTGCCCTAATAGTCAAAGAACAGCACATGAGGATTCAGAAACTCTGCTCACAGGGAAAGAAGGGGCAGGTGGGAGCAGATCTACTTATAGTAGCCAAGGAGTATTCATAATGTGGAGGGGAGAAAATTCTCTGGTTCATTTGGTTGGCATAGATTGCCCATCCAGACAGTAGAGACCTGAAAGAGAGTAATTCTTGTCCAGCTGGCTGGATAGGTTCCCTAGGCTGACCAAACACCCCAGGGAATTCTGTTTCCCTTTTCCTGTTGCTGCCAGGCAATCCCCACCTGTGGGGGCGTTATGGGAGGGTGACCTCCTGCCCCTCACTGCCTGAATTAAAGGTTCAGGACTGAGCCGGGCCAGGAGCCTGTTTTCTCGTCCTCCTTTCATACAGGATAATTATTACTAGCGATGGGACCAGGCACAGGAGCATGGGATGGATCCTTTAGCTATTCCTCATTCAGAAACATTGGCAGCCCTGTAATTGTCCCCAGGGTCCCACCTGGACTCTCTTGGTCACAAGAAATAATACAGGGGATTGCTGGAGGTGGAGAAGAGGGAGGGGAATGTTGAGAGATTGAGATGGCCCAGCTGTTCCAGAGCCCGGAGGAAATTGCTCTGGGATTAAGCCACAGTTGAGCATTATTATAGATGATACTTTAATTCAAGAAGCATTCCTATTGGTTTGGTAGGATAGAAAATCAGAATACAGTGCTCTTGTTCCCCATTGCCTCTTCTAGACTCTCCTTCTATTACCATCATGCAACAGCTTTCTCTTTGAGGGTCACACTCTTCAAATTTATCACCCAGTCCAGATCCTGATGACCTTTATTGACTGACTCACCCCCGTCTGCCTCCCTAGGCATACTTTCTCCTTCTTCAGTGGGTTTAGTTTCTGGCACCCAGGCTTGCTCTCTCTCTCTGCCTCAGCAAATGCCCTCATACCAGGAAACTCTCTCTTTATCCAGACTTCCCACTTCTTCATCTAGTTCCCATGACCTCCAGTCCATCTCAGCCACAGGCTGGGTTGGTCATGCCCCTGATTTTATCAGCACCCACAAGTGTTCCACTTCCATATTCATATCCCTATATCATTCCCATATTCCATGTCTCAGGAATCTCTTTCTCTGATTATCTTCTTGGCTCATTCCATCCTTCTCTATGCCATGTGGTCCTTAACCTTCCTTTGTCCTCCCTGTGATTTCAAATGATATAATATTTATAAAATTAGCACCATTTTATAAATTTAGCATTGTAAAAGGGAAATTATGAGACTGGTTGTAGATTAAATTATTTTTATTTAATCTGAAGGAAATAGGGGTAAAGAGGAGGGGGAGAGAGAGAGAGAGAGAGAGAGAGAGAGAGAGAGAGAGAGAGAGAGAGAGAAAGTGAGAGAGAGAGAGAGATTATTTTCCTTGCTTCTTCATTTAATTTGCTATTCTATGACCGCCATTTAGGCCTTCTAGCCATGCTCACAGAGAAGCCCAGCCAGCACCAAACACGGAAGAGAAGAAGCCCCATGCTTCCTGGTTCACCATTGATATACCCTCCTGACTCGACCCTCTGTACTGGCATTACATGCTGACAACTAATGTTTAGGATGATGCCAGATGCCTACCCTATGTTGTCAGGGAATGCTAGGCTGTGGGAAATGCCAGGAAGGCAGGTAGAGCTATTTTTCCTCACATAATCCTTTAGGAAAGTAATCTCTCTCATTTGTCACCCTTTTCCCCTATTTCCGTCAGATTAAATAAAAATTATTTAATCTCGTAATTTTCCCTCTTATGGCATGTAGCAAGTCTTTGGTACATGTTCTCTGCCTCCATTCCAGACACCCCCCAGTGCTTTCCCAGGAGATCACACCTGTACTGGCTACACTATCTCTTCTTCCCTATTTCAGCTCTTGGTGAACCAACTCAACTCTATGCTTCATTTCTCTACTCTTGGTCCCTTTGGTGATCACAATTTATCAAACCCCAAACCAGACTTTCTCCTATCAGCCTTCTCCATTATTCACAGAACTGAACAGAGTTGTGAAACCATGGTAATCCACTGAAAGTGTATGTTATCTAATCTCACCTAGGTCCTCACCACAACAAGGCATTATTTCTACTCTTCTCTAAATGATACTCCATCCCATTCACTGCTGTGGCTGATTCAAGTGTTCTTTCTCTTCATGTTTCTCTTAGCACCCCCTTCTATCCCCTTTCCAGGTGAAGACCTTAATTCATACTTCACTGAAAAAAAAATAAGCCAAGCATCCCTTTTGTCCCCATCTCCTCCTCATCCTATATTCCTGTGACATCATTCTTCATTAGATTATTTTTTCCTTAGAATTTTTTTATTTTTTTAGATTTAGATTTAAATATTTCATTAGATTTTCCTTCACTCTTGTCTCAGATGAAAAAGAAAATACTTCTTCCCAAGGCTAAGCCTTCTATATACCCTACCCTGTCTTCTCCTGTGAACTGCCCATCATCATCATCCCCATTGTCTCTAAAACCAGCTTTTCATTATCTATGAGTACCTTCCCTGGTACCTCCTAACATACCCATGTCCCCCCATTCTCAAAAAATCATCACTTGATCCTACTATCCCAGGTATCATCTTAAATCTATTCTTCCATTCTCTGCTAAACATCTGGAAAAAATCATCTATACTTAGGGTTTCTATTTCCATTTCTGACTTCAACTTTCCTTTATTTATTCATTCATTCATTTACTTGTTGATTCGTTTATTCATTTGTTCAGTTCAGTGATGGGCAAACTATAGCCCACGGGCCAGATGTGGCCCCCTGAAATGTTCTGTTCAGCCCAGGGTGATATTATTCCTAACCTGATGACAAATACAGTGAGTAGGATACAATACAATGAAACTTCGAAAGAGTTGCCTTAGAAACAGAGTGACAGATAAGCATTTCCTTTCCTTTGGCCCCCTCTTTAAAAAGTTTGCCCATCACTGGAGTTACTTTAGAATATTTTTCCATGATTACATAATTCCTATTCTTTCCCTTTCCTCCTCCCTCCCCACTCCCATAGCCAACGATAATTCAACTGGGTTTTACATGTATCGTTGATCTGACCTCAATTTTCAACGGAAACTCTCTTTCTACAGTTGCCAATGCTCACTTAATTACCCAACTGGGTAGTCGTTTCTCAATAGTCATCCTTCCCTATCTCACCTTCTTCTCTAGGAAACCTTCTTTTCTGATTTTTCATCATACTGCTTGTTTTCTTAGTTCTTCTCTCCCTATCTGGCCATTCCCTCTTAGTCGTCTTTGCTTCATCTTCATCCATGGAATAAGCACTAACTGTGGGTTTCCCTTAAATCTGTGTCCTGGACCCTCTTCTTTTTTCTCTCTCTTCTAGATCTTCCCTGACTTCGTCAACTCCCAGGTCAGGGTTCAGTTATCTTCTTTAAGCAGATGATTCCCAGATCTATACATCCAACCTAAAATCTCTTCCCCAGCTCCAGTTCCATATCACCAACAACCCAGTACCCGTCTCACACTGTATATCCATCCCATAAGCATCTCAGACTCACCATGTCCAAAGAGAACTTACTATCTTCCCCTCCTCCAAACCACTCCGTCCTCCCTATTTCTCTGTTACTGTTGAGGGTACCCAGGCTCCATTCCTTGTTGTCATACTTGACTCCTCACTCTCATTCATCTCCTGTAGCCAGTCCATTGCCAAATCTTGTCTTTTCTACCTGCATAATATCTCATATATGTCCCCTTCTCCACTCACATAGCCATGAGGAAAATTCAGACCCTCATCACTTCTCACTTGGACTGTTGCAAAAACTTTTTGCTTGGTCCCCTTGCCTCAATTCTCCCTCCGCTCCAATCCTTCCCCTACCCAACTACCATAATGATTTTCCTAAATCATAGGACTGACCGCATCACTCCTCTGCTCAGTAAACTCCATGGGCTCCCTATTTCTTCAGGATCAAATATAAAGTCCTCTGTTTGGCACTTAATACTCGTTGCAATTAGATTTCTTCCTCCTTTAACAGTCTTCTCATACTTTCCTCCTCTGTAGGCACTTAGTGTAGCACTAACTACACTGACCTACCAGCTCTTCCTTACTCATGGTTTTCTATCTCCTGACCATGCCTTTTCCTTGGCTGTGCCTTATCCCTGGAACTCTCTCTCCTCACCTCTGCTTCCTAGCTGCCTTTGATTCCTCCAAGATTCAGTTCAAATTCCACCTTCTAGAGGAAACCTTTCCTAAACTCCAAATTTATTCTGCAATTAAGAATCTTAGGAAGTTGCTTAGGGCATTGGAGATTAAGTGACTTGCCCAAGGTCACACAGCTAGATGTGCCAGAGGCAAAACTTAAATCCTGTTGTTACAAAATAAGGCAGACTCACTATACTAAAGAGCCTCCCAAAGCCAAGGATACAAAAACAAAAATAAAATTTTGATTCGTTATCTGGGTTCAAATCCATGGGTCCTGCCCTCAAAAGAATTTATTTGGGGAGAGGGGAAAGAAGGGAGATGAACAACATAGATACAGATATGGAAATACATAATAATCCAAAGAAATTTCAAGAGGGGAAAAGTGCCAGAAACTAGGGAGAATCAGGAAAGGTCTGGTGTATAGTAGATGGCAGCTCACCGATGTTTTGAAGGGACCTAGGGAGTTGAGGAAAGGGAAAAGAGCCCCAACAACTCTGTAGTTAGTGTTTCTGGACAGAGACCTTCCTGTCAGCGGGCCTCAGGTTTCCCATCTGTAAAATGAAGATGTTGGACTAGTTCATCTCTTAAGTTCCTTTCCAGCTCTAAATACTATGTTGCAGTATCTTATTCCCAAATGGAGCTGGGCCCCAACATTCAGCGATGGCCCCTTCTGTCCCAAAGAAGGCTGCCCCTGCAGATAGAAACGCTAATCCTCAGACAGCTCCAGTTTGGTTTTCAATGAAAAGGCAATAAATTGCTTTCTTCTAACATCCTTTGTGCCAGCCTCATATATAAATTACCCTCCATGCACAGTCTGCTGAGTAGAATTGCTGCAAAAAAAAAAAAAAATACACAGTAAGGCAGAAAGCCTCCAGCACAATGGGAAATTCCAGAGGCTTTGTATCTGTCCTACTGTAGGGGTTATGCTGACTGTTCTGTGAAGTAGGTGTATGTGCTGGGAATTAGTCTTTTTTTTATTTAAATGTGAGCCATTTTTAGAGACAAATTGCAGAACTGGCTCCAGGTAAAAGGAGGAGGGGTGGGAATAAGGGCCTGTAAAAGGCTTTGTTAGGTCATGGGGATATCCAGCAGCCAAACCAGTGGCCTTGGCAGCTGCTGGGACAGAGAATTCATTTCTTTATCATAGCTAAAGGGCCTCTCCGGGGAAGTACCCATTAGGAAAACATAAACACTGCCAGAGCTGCTATGGGGTCTGCTCTGTGGGCCAGACCTTGGAGGGCTAAGCCTCGGGCAGTACCAGGCCCTCACCGCCAGCCACACTGATCTTACCAGGGGAGACCTGCTCCCGCCCGAAGCCTGGCTCCAGGTTCGGTGTCAGAAGGGATTAGGCCGATGGATGGCCACAGACACAGCTCAGGGCAGGGAGAAAGATGTCTCTGGAATGTGGGAGGCCGGGCCACTGATGTCCGAATTCACCAATCAGTTCAAGCCATGATCGAGCTGGTGATTCCATGTCTCACAGCCTTGGATCGTCCCATGGCTAACAAGCCCTTTCATGCCATGGAAATGGCCCCATGTCTCAGAACATTCTGTCTCTGAGACAAGAAAATGGCTTTTGCAGAAGCATTGAACCTACCCTCAAAATACCCAGTGGGGCTTCTGTGCTTCATGCCCCTGCCATGGTCCTAGAATCATGGAATACCCAATCTATAATGGATGGATCTCAGAGGACATTCCTTCCTAGCTCAGCTCAGGGGACATAGTCTCCCCAAAGGGACGCCTAGGACTTGTCAGAGCTCTCTCCCTTGCCCATATTGCTTTGCATATTTTTGCATTTACTTATCGCCCTAGAGCTCATTTTCCCTAATAGAACATAATCAATCAATCAATTGTCATTAAGCACATACTATGTGCCAGGCTGGGTGATGAGATACAAACATAAACTCCTTGAGGAAAGCCCCTGCTTTGACTTTGTCTTTGTGTCTCCAGTGGTTGGCATATAGTTGGTGTTTATTGAATATGTGGATGAATGAATGAACAAATGAATGAGTGAGTGAATGTTGTCTAACCTGACTTAATAAAGGAGGAAACCACAGCCTAGAGGGGTTTAATGAAGAATGAGTAGTGAAAGTGGGATGAGAACATAGATATTCTCTGGAACCCTGATTTTTAGAGACTCAGTTTTCATAGGATCATAGCCTCATACATTTAGAGCTACAAGAGATCTGGGAAATAACTAATCTAGTCTAAACCCTTCATGTAACAAATGAGGAAAGAGAAGCCCAGAGAAGCCACGACTTATCCAGGATCACACAGGCAGTAGTTGATAGCTGTGGAGATTTGAACCAGAATCCTTGGTCTCCAAATCCAGTACTACCCCATGCTGCTAAGCCTAAGTTAGTATTTCCATAAATGCTTTCTCATGGAACATAACTATACTTTCTATCTCCTCACAGTGTCAGGCCAGTGGCTGCTCTCCCCTTTCATAAAGCTAGGGAGGGTCATGTAGGATCCAGAGACCTAGAGCTGAAAGGAATTCCAGAGGTTCTCTACTCCAACCCTTCTTTTTTTTTTTTTTTTTTTTTTTTTATACCTTTATCTTCCATCATAGTGTTCGTTCTAAGACAGAAGAGTGGCAAGGGTTCAGCATTTGGGGTTTAATGACTTACCCAGCAAAGATGCTAGATTTGAACCCAGATCCTCTTGACTCCAGGCCTGGTGCTTTATCCACTGTGCTACCTACCTGCCCTTCTAACTCTTCATTTTATAAATGATGTAAGGGAGTCCTGGAGGTTAAGTGACTTGCTCAAGGAAAGACAGGTAAGAAGTACCCAACAAGGTTTGAACTCAGGTCCTCTGACTCTTAGAACCAGTGCTTCCTTCACTGTACTCTACTGCCTGGATGAATGAATCATGCCCCTTTCTCAAGAAACTTGCAATCTAGTAGAAGGGGAGATTGTTTTCATTCATTCAATAAACATTTACTGAGTATATGTTCTTCCTGAAGCCCTATGAGCAATAATACAATTTTGCAAAAATATGCAGCTACTATTATCACAGTTTAATCATGGCAATCGAAGGCAAACATCAATAAACATTACTGTTTGCCACATGCCAGGCACTGCGCTAAGTGCCGGACATAAAAATACCAAAAAAAAAAAAAAGACAATCCCTGCCCCACAAGGTGTTTACATTCTAATGGGGGAAGATGAGAACAACACATAAAAAAGAAGCTCTAAAACTAGGATAAAGTCCAGAGACTCAGAAGCAGCAATAGGAAAGGACTGAAGGACAGAGAGCTAAAACAAGTAATGTAGTGGATTGAGCCACCAAACTAGAGTCTTGAGTTCAAATCCAGACTGAGACACTTACATCAAAGCACTTTACAAATGTTATCTCAGTTTTATAGATGAGGAAACTGAGGCAAAGGTGAAATGACTTGCCCAAGGCCATGTAGCTATTAAGTGTCAAACACTGGATTTGAACTCAGGTCTTCCATGGAAAATATTTTAAAATTAAAAAAAATTATTCTATTATAAAAATGAATACTATGGAAATAGGTATCGAGTGATAACACATGTATAACCCAGTGCAAATTGCTTGTCAGTTCCAGGAGGAGGGAGAGAAGAGGGGAGGGAAAATAGAAAATTATTTCAAAATTTAAAAAAAATTTTAAATGAATTCAGATCTTCTTGACTCCAAGCTCTGGCTCTTTCCACTGAACCACCCCAATGCCCACAGAAGCTGTACGGTAGCAAAGATGTGAGTGGATTGGGCCCAGATTGTGGAAAGTCTTTAAATGCCAGTCTAAGGCGCCCAGATTTAATCCTGTCAGCCACAGGGAGTCCTTGAAAGTTCTTGAGTCAGAGAGTAAGTAGCGCTCTCAGATCTGTGCATAAGGAAGACTAATCTGGCAGTGTATATAGGATGGTTTGAAGAGGAGGAGCCAGGGAGTCTGGCTAGAAAGCTGTTAAAATAGACCAAGTGGATGGTAAAGCTTTTAATTCTTTATTGCAGCCCTTGCTGAAAATCTCTCCAAATTATATGAGCCCACCTTTCTTGCCTTCATTCAGTAAAAATGTTCAAGAGTGTGATTCTTTATTGCTTAAGGATCCTACAGGGGCCAGATCATCATTCTGAACCTCGGAGGCTACTGCCAAGGGCAGAGATGGTGACGAGATTGAGCTGACAGGCAACTGAGCCTGAAGGAGTCAGTAAAAATTGTTTCTCTTCCTACCCCCAACACCATCAGTCAATCAACTAATATTATTTACTGTGTGCCAGGCTCTGTACTAAGCACTAAGGATTCCCCCTGTGCTCAATAGTAGTCTGTTCATCATCATGGCTAAGGTTGAGAATGCTTCTCCTACTGGACTTGATTGATACAGACGGCTTCCCCAGGTCTGCGTGACAGAACTGGCTGCAGGGCCCTTGGGGACAAAAATATCCCAAAGCCCTCTCTAATCCAGTGGTGTTCCATTTGTAGAGAGGAAGAGGCCGGGATGCTCCATTGACTTTCCAATGGCTGAGCCAATGGATCGGTTCCAAAGTTGAGTCCGGGAAACTTCCCTTGTTGGATGGCCTGGAAGCAGGGTCTGGCTTCTCCACAGCAGCCTGGGAGTAGGATGCCCTTCAGGCCTCCTCAGCAAATGATTCAAATAAATGCTAGTGGCTGTGTCTCTGGGCTCTTTTGAGACACAGACCCTAGAAGGAGGAGGCCCTGCTGGCATTGCCCAGATTGATCTCTCCTGCCAAGCTAATAGAACCAAACCTAGATCTGAAATCTCCCTATATTAAGGAAGGGCAGCTAGGTGGCCAGGGGATAGAGCGCTGGATCTATAATCAGGAAGAGCTGAATTCAGATCTTCCCAGCTGTGTGCCCCTAGGCGAGTCACTTAACCCTGTTTCCCTCAGCTTCCTCATCTGTCAAATGAGTCAGAAAAAGAAATGGCAAGCCACTCCAGTTGTCTTTGCCAAGAAAACCCCAGATAGGGTCATGAAGAGTCAGACACAACTGAAACAATTGAACTACAAAATTGGAGAGTCTAGCTTCAGAGAAAAGGTTGACTCCTTCTTGGCGCCTTATTAGTCATATGACTTTTTTGTGTGTGTTTTATCTTTATTTATTTTATTTTTAATTTTTTTAAACCCTTACCTTCCATCTTGGAGTCAATACTCTGTATTGGAAGGTCTAGGCAATGGGGGTCAAGTGACTTGCCCAGGGTCACACAGCTGGGAAGTGTCTTAGGTCATATTTGAACCCAGGACTTCCTGTCTCTAAGCCTGGCTCTCAATCCACTAAGCCACCCGGCTGCCCCCTTTATTTTTTTTTAAATAACAAATTTCCACCTAAGTTTTCCAAAGTTCTGTGGTTTGTGTTGTCTCCCTCCCCCCTCCCAGAGCTGACAAGCAATTCAATCTGGATTATCCAAGTTTATGTGACTGAGACAACCAAACAACAACATCTTTAGGAAGCTTCCTGAAGGTTTGTCTAATCCAGAACGTGGCCGAAGGTGAGACACAGCGGACTTCTAGTCCTCCGGCTCCTCGGTGACATGAACAGGCCACACCTTTCTCTAGAGTTAATACAAATGTGTAAACAGGAGAGAGAAGACAAAATATTGAGTAGTTTGCAGTAAAACATTCCAATGTTTATTGTGCTAATTGAATATTCATGAGATGTCAATTTAAATTACAGTTCACAACTGTTGCTGTGTCTAATGAATAATTTAAACAAGTGTGGCCAAAGAGATTTCAACACTGCATTAGCAAACTGCAAGGGATTAGCAACAGAGAATTTATAATTAGCTTTGAATATCCTATAATAAATTCATTGGAAAGATGGTTTTAATTATCTCACACGTTAATTCAGAATGCGACACATTCGTTGCCAAGTAGAAGGCAAGTAACCCTTTCTCCTGGCAAACCCAGTTTTCCCTCCGTGCTTTCCGTGGGCTGCCCCTCAGGTGGAGTCCATTCATTCATTCCTTCCTTCATTCTGGAACGAAGCGCTCAAATCAGTGTCTCTTCCTGGTAGATAAGCATAGAGGCCGGGAATGGGCAGCAAAAGGCCGGCGCCACTGGTCACCAGTCCAGCAAAAGGCCAGCCCCACTGGTCACCAGTCCAGCAAAAGGCCGGCCCCACTGGTCACCAGTCCAGCAAAAGGCCGGCCCCACTGGTCACCAGTCCAGCAAAAGGCCGGCCCCACTGGTCACCAGCCCGGACACAGGTTTTAGAGTAATATGGGTAACTGACTGTGTAACAAAGCCCGAAGGGAGAACTGGCCTTCCTTCAGGGGGGAGTCAGGAAACGCCTTCTAGGAGGGCCGGCATTGCTGAAGCACTGACCCTGTCGGAGGCCCTGGCCTCATGATACAAGAACGACAAAAAAAAAAAACCAAAAAACAGGCCGAGCTCTTCTGGAGCTCTCTGCGTAATGAGGAAGATCATGCGCCAACAGGGATGGACCGATAAGCTAGAGACGGGCTAAACTGGGGAGAGCCTCCCAAGGAAGGGAGGCGCTAGGATGAAGGCAGGCCGAGAAAGGCTTCTAACAGAAGAAGGCAGGCGTCTGCCTGAGATTTGAAGGCAGCCAGGGAAGCCCGGAGGGAGAGATGAGGAAGGACAGAGTTGCAGGCCTGGATGACAGAAAGTAAAAATGCTGACATTGGAATAGTGTATCAAGAAATAGCAAAGAGGTCAGTGTCACTGTTAAAAACATGGAGGGAATTAAGGCGGTGGTAGACTGGAAAGGTGAGAAGGGACCAGGTTGTGAAGGACTTTAAAACTCAAAAAGGAGGGCGGTAGCTTGGTGGATTGAAAGCCAGGCTTGGTGATAGAAGGTCCTGGGTTCAAATTTGACCTCAGACACTTCCTAGCTGGGTGACCCTGGGCAAGTCATTTAACCCCCTCTGCCTAGCCCTTTACTACTCTTCTGCCTTAGAACCAATGCATGGTATTGATTCTAAGATGGAAGATAAGGGTTTAAAATAAATAAATAAAGGGCATCTGGGTGGCTCAGTGGAATTAGAGCCAGGCCTAGAGACAGGATGTCCTAGGTTCAAATCTAGTCTCAGACATTTCCTAGATGGGTGACCCTGGGCAAGTCACTTAACCCCCATTGCCTAGCTCTTACCGCTCTTCTGCCTTGGAACCAATATACAGTATTGATTCTAAGACAGAAGGTAAAGGTTTAAAAAATAAAATAGGTAGATAGGTAGATAGATAGATAGATAGATAGATAGATAGATAGATAGATAGATAGATTAATAAATAAATGCCAAAGAGAGGGGCAATTAGGTAGCTTAGACCTGGAGTCGGGAAGACCTGGGTTCAAATTTGACCTCAGACATAGCTGTGTGACCCTGGGCAGATCACTTAAACCCAAGTGCCTAGCCTTTTCTGCCCTGGAAGTGATTCTTAGTATGAATTTTAAGAGAGAAAGTAAGAGTTGTTGAGGTTGTTGTTGTTGTTTTTTTTTTTAAATAAAAGCCAAAGAGGATTTTATAGTTGATTCAGGCAAATGGAATTAATGGAATAGAGGAGGTGGTGTGGTCAGAATTACTCTTTCGGCACTGTACACTGTAACAGCAATATCATACAGGGATCAACTGTGAACAATTTAGCTATTCTGAGCAATACTGTGATCCAAGACAATTCTGAAGAGCTTAGGATGAAAAAAGCCATCCACTTCCAGAGAAAGAACTAATGGAGTTGGAATGCAGATGGAAGCATACTTTTGTTATTTCCTTTATGTTTCTTGGGAGTGTTTTTGTTTTTCTTTCACAACATGGCTAAAATGGAAATCTATTTTGTATAGCTTCACATGTATAATCTATAGCAAATTTATCATCTTCTCAAGGAAAGGTTGGGGAAGGAGGCAGGGAGAAAATTTGGAGCTCAAAATTTTTAAAAAGAATGTTAAAATTGTTTTTACACATAATTGAGAAATAAAGTTTAAAAATAAAGTAGCAATGCATAAAAGTTAAAAAAAAAAAAAGAAAAGAAAAAAGGACTGTATTCAAAGATCAATTTGAGGGGACAGCAAGGTGGCTCAGTAGGTAGAGAGCCAGAAAATCCTGGATTTAAATATGACCTCAAAGCAATTTGGAACTGTGTCCAAAGGGCTATAAAACTGTGCACATACTCTTTGATTCTGTAATACCACTACTGGGTCTGTATCCCAAAGAGGTAATAAAAAAGGGGAAAGGACCTACTTGTACAAAAATATTTGTAGCTGCTCTTTTTGTGGTAGCAAAGAATTGGAAGTTATGGGGATGTCCATCAACTGGGAAATGGCTGAACAAATTGTGGCATGTGATGGTGATAGAATACTATTATGCTGTAAGGAATGATGAACAGGATGATTTCAGAAAGCTGGGAAGACCTTCATGGACTGATGCAGAGTGAAATAAGCAGAACCAAGAGAATATTATACACAATAACTGCAGTATTGTGGGATGATCAAATGTGATAGACTTTGCTACTAACAGCAATGCAATAATCCAGACTGTTCTTTTTTTATTTGGATTTTTACTTTTAATAACAAATTTCCACATAAGTTTTCTGAAGTCATGTGATCCATATTGCCTCCTTCTCTCCCCCATCCTGGAGCTGACACGCAATTCAATCTGGGTTATACATGTATTATCACACAAAATGTATTTCCATATCATTCATCTTTGTAAGTGAACAATCCTACAAAACCAAAACCCCAAAACATATACCCAAACAAAAAGTTATAAATCATATGTTTTCATCTGCATTTGTACTGTAGCAGTTCTTTCCCTGGAGGTAGAAAGCATTCTTTCATAAGTCTCTCAGAATCATCAATCCAAGACAATTCTGAGGGACGTATGACAGAGAATGCTCTCCACCTCCAGGGAAAGAACTTTTGGAATCAGAATGCAAATAAAAGCATACTGTCTTCCACAGTAGTTTATTTACAGTTTTATTTTTATTTATTTTACTTATTTTGGTTTTATGAGTATTCTCTTACAACAGTGACCAACATGGAAGTATATTTTGCTTGATAATACATTTTTACCCAAAGCAAATTGCTTAGCATGTCTGAAGGAAGGAAAGAAAAGGAGGAAGGGAGACGATTTGGATCTTATTATTTTAGAAACATATATTGAAAATTATTATTACATGTAATTAGGAAAATATCTTTGAATAAAAAAAAATCTGGCTTCAAATACTTATTAACTTTGTGACCCTAGGCAAGTCACTTAACCCCCATTGCCAAGCCCTCACTATTCATCTTCCTTGGAACCAATGCACAGTATTGAGTCTAAGACAGAAAATTAGGGTTTAAAAAAATCAATTTGACAGCTGTGTGGATGACAGATTGGAAAAGGGAGAGACTTGAAGTAGGGATCCAGTAGACTATTGCAAGAAATGGCATTTGAACTGAGTTTTAAAGAATAGTTAGAATTTCAAGGGCAGCTGGGTGACTCAGTAGATTAAGAGTTGGGCCTAGAGATGGGAGGACATAGGTTCAAATCTGGCCTCAGACACTTCCTAGCTGTGTGGCCCTGGGCAAGTCATTTCACTCCTGCTGCCTATCCTTTACCATCCTCCTGCCTTGGAAGCAATACATAGTATTGATTCTAAGATGGAAGGTAAGGGTTAAAAAAAAAAAAGAATAGTTAGAATTTCAACAGGTTAAGATGGCAGAGAATATATTCCATTTGGAAGGACCAGGATGAGCAAAGACTTGTAGGAAGGATGTATTTTGTTGTTGTCGAGTCATTTCATCTTCATGACTCCATATGGGGTTTTTCTAGGCAAAGAAAGATACTGGATGGTTCGCCATTTCCTTCTCCTACTCATTTAACAGATGAGGAAACTGAGACAAATTGAGTTAAGTGACTTGCTGGGAAGTGTCTGGGGTTTGATTTTTGATTCAGAAAACTGAGTCTTCCTAACTCCAGGCCTGGTTCTCTATCCACTGTGCCACCTAGCTGCCCCTAGGGTGTCCATAGAGGTACATTTAACAGTCCATTTTGATTCAAGCATGCAGTACATGGAATAGAGTCATTAGGGATGCAGCTGGAAAGATAGAGTGGTTCCAAATCATGGAAAGCTTGAAACACTAGTCTAAATAGTTTAAACGTTGTTAACTAGGGAGGTTGCCATCTATTCTCCTTCCTCCCATTTTCCTAGCAGGTCAGAGCCTAGGTCAGTGATAGTGAACCTTTTAGAGACAGAGTGGCAGGCCCCATCCCCACCTCACCCCTCCAGACTGAGTGCTGCCATTACCTCTCACAGAGGAGAGAGGAAACCCTCCCATTGGGCTGCTGGACAGAGGGGAGGGTGAAGTGAGGAGTGTCCTCAGTGAGTGTAGGAGGGGGAGGGGAGTGGCCTGAGTGCTCTGCTCCCCTCCAGCTCTGCCGCCTGTGAGCCGCCCACCTTACCCCCGTGCGCTCCCATTGGCTGCTGGGCAGAGGGGTGAGGATGTGAAAAAATATCATCAGCTGTGGTGGATGGGGGAGGGGAGCAGCTCCGCCCAAGTCCCTCTTTCTAGTAACAGATTTGGGGGATGGAGGAGGGATGCTGTGCCCATAGAGAGCTCTGCATGCCATCTTTGGCACCCGTGCCATGTTTGCCATCATTGGTCTAGGATGTTGAGAGTTAGGAGAGAGTATGCTCTTCCACCTTTGATCCTGTTCAGAAGATTGTCTCTTACATCCCTTCCTTATAATCACCCTCTTACATGCAGCACTATCTGTATTGGTAGTGATGGAACATTGGACAATTTGGGAAACAATGTCTGGAAATCCTAGTGACTACTGATGCAGCCACACTTCCCATCCACCTGATGCTTTGGCCAGAGATGGTCACTGATAGTATAAAAGCCTTCTGTAATGTATCTGTCTGCTCTTCCCCTTCCCACTAAGACTCTTCCCTCAAAAAAAAGGAGAGTTGAGTTGTCAATAGTAGGCAATAGTGTACAAATTCTCTCATCTACTCTGAAAGGGATGCTTTGTGGGCATGTAGAAAAAGAATCAGTGAACACAAGAGTCTTGTTTATCTGCCTTGTTGCCCTCACCTTCTATTGATCCTGGGCCCTGAATTTATTTTATTTTATTTTTAATTGTAAAATTTTATTTAATTAACTAATTTAGGATATTTTTCCATGGTTACATGATTCATGTTCTTTCTCTCCTTTCCCTCCCCACCAGTCAATGAGCAATTCCACTGGGTTTTACATGTGTCATTGATCAAGACCTATTTCTATATTATTAATATTTGCCTTAGTGTGATTGCTTAGAGCAGTGATTCCCAAAGTGGGCGCTACCATCCCTTGGTGGGTGCTACAGCGATCCAGGGGGGCAGTGATGGCCACAGGTGCATTTATCTTTCCTATTAATTACTATTAACATTTTTAAAAATTAATTTCCAGGGGGCTAAGTGATATTTTTTCTGGAAAGGGGCAGTAGGCCAAAAAAGTTTGGGAACCATTGGCTTAGAGTCTACCTCCCCAATCATATCCCCATCAAACCATATGATCAAGCAAATATTTTTTTTCTGTGTTTCTGTTCCTACAGTCTTTCCTCTGGGTGTGGATAGTATTCTTTCTCATAAGTCCCTCAGAATTGTCCTGGATCATTGCATTGCTGCTAGTAGAGAAGTTCATTACAGTCTCTGTGTATAAGGTTCTCCTTGTTCTTCTCCTTTCACTCTGCATCAATTCCTGGAGGTCGTTCCAGTTCACATGGAATTCCTCCAGTTCATTATTTCTTTTAGCACAATAGTATTCCATTGCCATCATATACCACAATTTGTTCAGCCATTCCCCAATAGAAGGGCATCCCCTAATTTTCCAATTTTTTTTGCCACCACAAAGAGTGCGGCTATAAATATTTTTGTACAAGTATTTTTCCTTATTATCTCTTTGGGGTATAAACCCAGCAGTGGTATGGCTGGATCAAAGGGTAGGCAGTCTTTTAGCACCCTTTGAGCATAGTTCCAAATTGCCATCCAGAATGGTTGGATCACTTCACAACTCCACCAGCAGTGTATTAGTGTCCCAATTTTGCCACATCCCCTCCAACATTTATTACTTTACTTTGCTGTCATTTTAACCAATCTTTTAGGTATGAGGTGGTATCTCAGAGTTGTTTTGATTTGCATTTCTCTAATTATTAGAGATTTAGAACACTTTCTCATGTGCTTATTGATAGTTTTGATTTCTTTATCTGAAAATTGCCTATTCATATCCCTTGCCCATTTATCAATTGGGGAATGGCTTGCTTTTTTGTACAACTGATTTAGCTTCTTATAAATCTGAGTAATTAGACCTTTGTCAGAGGTTTTCATTATAAAGATTTTTCCCAATTTGTTATTTCCCTTCTAATTTTGGTTGCATTGGTTTTGTTTATACAAAACTTTTTAATTTAATGTAATCAAATTATTTATTGTACATTTTGTTATATTTTTTAACTCTTGATTAGTCTTAAAATCTTTCATTTCCCATAAATATGACAGGTAATCTATTCTATGTTCACCTAATTTACTTTTAGTTCCCTTCTTTATATTCAAGTCATTCACCCATTCTGAATTTATCTTGGTGTAGGGTGTGAGATGTTGATCTAAATCTAATCTCTCTCATACTGTTTTCTAAATTTCCCAGCAGTTTTTGTCAAATACCGGATTTTTGTCCCAAAAGCTGGGCTCTTTGGGTTTATCATACACTGTCTTGCTGACATCACTTACCCCAAGTCTATTCCACTGATCCTTCTGTCTCTTAGCCAGTACCATATTGTTTTGATGACTGCTGCTTTATAGTACAGTTTTAGATCTGTTACTGCTAGCTGGGCCCTGATTTTAAACCATGGTCACCAGTTCAGCCTGGCCCCACCCAGAATCTCCATAGCTTATCCATAGGCAAGAAGAGTAATTCCCCAGGAGGTGGAAAATTTGCTCTTGCCTATCAACTGACCCCTGCTCAGCTGTGCCAGTCACTTCTCTCAGCATATCTCAGAAATGTTCCAAGGCTTCATGTTCAGTCTTCCTCCAAACTTCCAAACTCCCTTCAAATCTCTGGCATGAAACTTGAGGACATCAAAAAAGTAAGGGGAAGGAGGGTGGGGGAGTCATAGCTAGGTGGCTCAGTGGATGGAGCCAGGCCTGGAGTCAAGAGTTCCTGGGTTCAAATCTGGCCTCAGACACTTCCCAGCTGTGTGACCCTGGGCAAGTCACTTAACCCCCATTGCTTATCCCTTACCACTCTTCTGCCTTGGAAGCAATACACAGTATTGACTCCAAGACAGAAGGTAAGGGTTAAAAAAAAAAAAAAAGTAAGGCAAGAATGCAACAGAATGGCCAGAACCAGCAAGAGAGAATCCCTAGTTCAGGGGTCGGCAACATATGGCTCTCGAGCCATATCTAGCTCTTTTGAGGGCCAGATATGGCTCTTTCTGCAGGAGCCATAAAGTCAATTTTTTTTCAGGCACTGTTATAGGAGCGCATACCGTGAGCACTGTATGGCTCTCACGAAATTACATTTTTAAAATGTGGTGTTTATGGCTCTCACGGCCAACAAGGTTACCAACCCCTGCTCTAGATCGATGTGCTTCTTCCCATCCCCCTCCATCCATGGTCCTCTGAACCAATAGCCCCAACCCTGCCCCACAGGGAAGGAAAGTGTGGTGACTATTTCCAAGGTCCTTTGGCATGCTTTGGCCCCACTGTATAGAATTTTAAAGTCTCCAGATGGCCCCGGGATTACTGGGCATAATTAATAGAGAGGCTTTATGGGGCAAGGTTAAGCATTCTCAGTGAGGATTCAGAGGATTTGGTTTTGAATTCTGACTCTGCTGCTAACAAGTGGCTTGTGTAGCCTTGGACAAGTCCTTTCCCTCATTCTGAGCCCAGATTTCCTTATTTGTAAAATGAATAAGTTGGATCAGATGATCTCCAAAGACATCCTGTGACATCCTGTGCGCTGTATCTCTTACCCAAAGGTGACACCTCATTCAGGAAGGTTCCCTGGAAGTGGAAATCCTCCTTCAGGATTTGGTGATGGGGTTGCTCCCTCAGCACAGTCGTGTCTTAAGGAAAGTCACTGCCAAAGGCAATGAATGGTCAAAGTATCTTTTACTCCACAATTTCCTTGGGGACAGTGCTGTGGGCCTAGTGGCGGCAGCTCCCATGCCACATAGGAGAGGAAGCTCAGCTAGATCAATCTCTCCCCCAATGGGAGTCCCTTCTAGAGTGGCCCCGACCCGGGGTCATTAGCCTTTGCTTAGATACTTCCCATGATAGGGAGTTCCTCAAAGTCAGGTCAAGGGGTTGGTGAATTCTAAATAAGGTGTAAAATTTATACTCCCTGTGTCTACTCTCCACCATGAAGGAAAGAGAAGGGAATAAGCGTTTATATAGCAACTCATAGGTGCCAGGCACTGTGCTGAGCACTTTACAAATATTATCTCATTTGGTCCTTCCAATGGTCCTGGGAGATAGGTGGTATTTACAAGGGATAAATCTTATGTTTTCATTTTCATTCCCACTCCCACAGTTCTTTCTTTGGAGGTGGAAATCATTCTTTGTCCCAAATCCCTCAGAGTTGTTCTGAATCATTGTATTGCTTAGAGTAGCTAAGTCTTTCACAGTTGATCATTCTATAATATCTATGTCACTGTGTATAATATTCTCCCATTTCTGCTTATTTCACTTCACATAAGTTCATGTTAGTTTTTCCAACTTTTTCTGAAATCATGTTGCTTATCATTTCTTGTAGCCCAATAGTATTTCATCACCAACATGCACCACAATTTATTCAGTCATTCCTCAATTGATAGGCATCCCCTCAATTTCCAATTTTTTGCCACCACAAAAAGTGCAGCTATAAATATTTTGGTACAGGTAGGTCCTTTTCCCTTTTTTATGATCTCTTTGATATACAGACCCAGTAGTGGTATTACTGAATGAAAGAGTATGCCCTCCAGAATGGTTGAATCAGTTCACAACTCCACCAACAATGCATTAGTATCCCAATTTTGCCCCAATCTACCCAACATTTATCACTTTCCTTTACTGTCATATTGGCCAATCTGATAGGTGGGAGATGATAACCATCATTTTCAAATGATTCTTGCTACACTTAAAACAGAATCCTTGTTTATATAACAAGGAAGTATAGCCAAGCCACAGTTGACACATATCTGACAACAAATGCTACATTCTGCACCCATAGTCTACCACCTTTCTCTTAAAAAGAGGTAGAAAGCCATGGAGAGAGAATATTTTGAATATTAAAATTATATACATTAAAACATTTTTTAAAGAATCCCTTATCTCATTGGCTTCCACATTATACCATAGGTAGCTGTTTACTTTGCTTAGTTCTAGTTACATCTCTGGAGCTCACCACCTCCCAAGTCAGTAGGTCCCATTGTTGGTGTATGTTTCTGTTAAACCACAGAATCATAAAACATTCCTAACCAAACACCCCTATAGATCCCAAAGAAAATATTTATTTACAGATTGTAAAGAAATTGAACCAGGAGTCAAGAGTACACAACTTTGCCACTGAATAGCTGTGCAACTTTGTGTGACTTCCCTTTCCTGTGCCTCAGTTTCCTTATCTATAAAAATTGATTCAATTATATCTAATGCCCCTTTGGATATAATGTTCTAGGATTCTAACAACCGGATGCAGTCCTTGAGCAAGGCACTAAGCAGACAGCAGGGCAATAATCCTCGGTACTCAGTGTTTCTGAAATTAGCTGGCAATGGGAAACCAGGGACAGTTTTCCTAAGAGTAGAGCTGAGGGTCAGTCATCAGAAAGCATGGCAGGTGATAATACATGTATGACCCAGATGAAATTGATTGCCAGCTCTGGGAGAGGAGAGATAAGGGAGGGAGGGAGATAATTTGGATCGTATAACTTTGGAAAACTTATGTGGAAATTTGTTATTACATGTTACCGGTAAAATAAAATATCTATAATAAAAAAAGAAAGCATGGCGAGGGTCAGTGATGCCAAGGGGCATAAGACTGTCATTGGGTAATATTGCCTCTGTGATGTGTACCCAGAGGGAAATGCCAGGCTTGGGGTCGATTTCCTCTTGAGTCTCCAGGCCTGATGCTGCAAAACTGATTTCCATTGCAGCATATTCAAAAAAAGAAAAAAGGGGGGAAAAAGGCACTGATGTTAGAGGAAAACCAAACCTCAGTGATAGGCAGGAAGTTTCCATTGTTCTGCTCATTTATAACTTGCAAATGGTCAAAACTTATTTTAAAAATCAGGAGTGACACTGAAAGTGCTTTCAGAGCACAAAACCAAGGCCTGCCTTGTTTCACTTTCAGCCAAGGCAGCACACTTTAATGCAAATTACACCTACCTATGAACTTGGGGAGGCCCCAACGAGAGGAGGGGAAGGCTGAAGATATGGAGGGAAGAGAGAGAGAGAGAGAGAGAGAGACAGAGACAGAGACAGAGAGAGAGAGTGTGTGTGTTAGGTAGCCCCCTGAGGAAAGGGTCCCAAGACCCACAGCTGGTGAGAGACCTGGGTTTGCATCACAATTTCTAGGGTAGCCTCTAACCCAGGGCAAGAATCCTGACCCATAGTTCTTTCTAATAAGTTGGAGGCTGACCCCCTGTACCTTCCACCTCCTAGTTCTGGCCTCCACAGCTAAGCAGAACAAGGCATCCCTTCAGATGGTTGAATCAAATGATATCATATGGGGGGGGGCAGCTGGGTAGCTCAGTGGAGTGAGAGTCAGGTCTAGAGACGGGAGGTCCTGGGTTCAAACCCGGCCTCAGCCACTTCCCAGCTGTGTGACCCTGGGCAAGTCACTTGACCCCCATTGCCCATCCTTACCACTCTTCCACCTATGAGACAATACACCGAAATTAAGGGTTTAAAAAAAAACTGGAAAAAAAATATCATATGTCTATGTAAAATGTTTTGTAAACCTTAAAATGCTACATAAAATGCTATTAAGTATTATTTTTTATTAAAGAAAATCATTATGTCCCACCCAAGGCTACCCTCCCGAGTGTGACATCTGAAACCCTCACACTGAGGATTGTTCCAGACTCATTTCGCTCTCCTCAGGACCCTCTATCCTACCTTACCCTTTACATTTCTAGGACAGCAAAAACTCCAATGTCAGTTCTTACTACTTCCCTTTAAGAGTCCTCAAACCTCATTAGTCTATTCCTGTTCCTTCTTCCCTCCAATCCCTTGAGAAATCTCTACCTGTGTCTTTCCTTGGTCTCTAAAGCATCATTCTAAGAACTGTCCCTTCTTTCTAGATCATTCACAATCTCTCCTTCACTGTTGGTTTCTTTTCCTCTTCTTACAGACACCATCACATCTTCACAATTTTAGGGGGAAAGAGGGCTGGAGGCACAGCTTGGAGGTAGAGACCTGGGTTTGAGACACTCCTGAGGAAACCTTTTGGTCATGAGTAAATTATTTAATTTCTCAGAACCTTACTTTCCACAATAAGAATAAATGATGTTTGCACTACTCTGATCATTCAGCAAGCATTAATTAGGTTCTTACTGTGTGCAGGACATTGTACTAGGCATTAGGAATATGAAGACCCAGAAATAAGACAGTCCCTTCAAGAAACCAATATTCTGGGGGCAGCTGGGTAGCTCAGTGAATTGAGAGTCAGGTCTAGAGACAGGAGGTCCTGGGTTTAAATCTGGCCTCAGACACTTCCCAGCTGGGTGACCCTGGGCAAGTCACTTGACCCCCATTGCCCACCCTTACCACTCTTCCACCAAGGAGCCAATACACAGAAGTTAAGGGTTTAAAAAAAAAGAAGCCAATATTCTAGGGGGCAATTGGGTAGCTCAGTGGATGGAGAACCAGGCCTAGAGATGGGAGGTCCTGGGTTTAAATGTGGCCTCAGACACTTGCTAGCTGTGTGACTCTGGGCAAGTCACTTAACTCCCATTGCCTAGCCCTTACCTCTCTTCTGCCTTGGAACCAATACACAGTATTGATTCTAAGACAGAAGATAAAAGTTTTAAAAAAAAGGAGCCAACATTCTAAGTTTATAGAGGGGGACCACCATGAACAAATATAAGTAAATACAAAGTATCTACACAGTAATTTTTCCAGGGGAAGGTGCCAGCAACTGGAAAGATTAAGCCTCTGTTAGGAAGTAATACTTGGGCTGGATCTGCAAGGAAGTCAAGGGTTCTGCAAGGTGGGGAGAGGAGGAAGTGCATTTCAGGCAGATACGGTTGTGGCCGTATGGGAGATGGAAAGTCACACCTGAGGATCAAGAGATTGGCCAGTTTGTCTAGTAAATAGGATACGTGGAAAAGAGGGAAGTACCCTAAGTAAAAAATGAACTGGAGCCAAATTGTAAAGTGTTTTGATTAAAATAGGAGTTGATCCTTAGATTCTAATAACATTGATTAGGATTATTTGGATGGGTAGAAGATGAGGGAGACATAGAAAAGGAACCCTAAGCTAACTTTTCCACGTGGCTCCTCCAGCAGACCCCAGCACCTTTGACCCTTGACCCTCCTGCCTCCAAGCAAACAGTCATCTCTCCTTTCCTTCATGGTGAAACGCTATGGAAAAAAAATTATTTCCACTCCGTGGCACTGCTCCCTCTCTCCCTCCCTAAACCTCCTGCACCCCCCTAGCTAAAATTGCTCTTGGAGGCCAGATCCAATGTCTTTGACCTGCACATGGGTTTTCTAGGTCCTGGATATTTTTTACTTCAGAGATACTACATTCTCCTAAGTATCAACTCCCCTCCGTTTATAGCCACTCCTCTGGCTTCTTCACTGCCTCCTCCTCTTCCTGGTTCATTAATGTGGGTGTTCACCCCATCCCCCCTTCCCCTACATATCTTTCACCATATTTTCTTCTCTTTCTATATTCTCAGACCACAATTTCTTTCACTACACCAGCTTCAACTACCATCTCTCTCCAGATGACTTCCAAATGGATATTTCCAGCCCTGACCTCTCTCTCAAACTCCAGACCCACCAAGCTTTTAGTTCATCTCTACCCTGTCATATCCCACTGGCTCCTAAAACTCAGCACATCCAGACTTGAGTTTTTTCTCTTTCTTCCTTTCAGCCTCTTTCTAGTTTGGGCATCAACACCAGTGTTCACCCAGTTTCCTGTATACAAGACCTCGTTGTCATTGACTGATTCTTCCCTCCCCTGCCTCCCTTTAACCAGGTCTACACCAATACCAACACCAATAATAATGATAAATATAATAGCTAAAATTTATACAGTACCTCCTATGGGCTAGGTTTTAAAAATATTATCTTATTTGATTCTCACAACATCCTTGAGAGATAAGTGCTGTCATTATTATCCCCATTTTTTGAGACGGTAATTGAAGCAAGCAGCAATCAAATGATTTGCCCAGGGTCACACAGCTAGTAAGTGTCTGAGGCTGGATTTGAACTCGTGGCTTCCTGATGCCAAGTTCAGTACCTTCTCCTTTTCACCATCTAGCTCCCCCAACTGCTACATGTAAACCCTGTGTTTGGCCCCAGGGAGTCAAAGCTTTTTTTTTTTTTTCAATGCTCCATCCTCCAGCAGCTTACATTATACGTGCCTGATCAATTCTACCTCTATCTTGTCTCCAGAATTAGACCCTAACTTTCTATTTGAATCACCAACACTCTAAAAGAAGCCCTCCTCACCATGTGCCTGGGCTATTATAACCCCATCGTTGGTCTTCCTGCTTCGATGCCCTCCTCCCTCTAGAACATCCTGCATCCCACTGCCGGGCTCCTTTTCCTTATGCATGTATGTCATGTCATCTCTTGTGCTTGGAACTTTTCAGTGGCTCCCTTTTGCCTACCAAATAAAATGAAATTTCCTAAGTCTGACATCAATGCCCTTCATTTTCGTGGCCATTTCACCCTTCCCGCTTTCCTTCATGGAGGTGGGGGATCCCAAACAATTTCATTAGCATAGGGAAATCAATGCGATGTGTAGACTCAGAGAACAGAGAAGTTGAGTCACACAGCCAGTCTGTGGCTGACGTGGGATTTCAGTCCAGGTCTTCCTGACTCCAGGTCCAGAACTCACACCAGCCTACATTCTGGTGTCTTACATCCTCGGGATAAGGATGTCTTTGTTTTATAACATTTTAATGTTCATAATGAGCCGTGTGTACATAATCTCCTTTGATCCTCACAACATCCCCAAGAAATGTTTACAACAGGTATGATTAACTCAGGAATGAAACCAAGGCCCAGGGAATTTCAATGATTTGCCCAAGCTCCTCCAGCTGCTAGTTTGGGTCAGAACCAGAATTTAAGGCCAGCATCCTGCTGGCACCAAGGCCAATAGTGTTTCTACTTCTACAGTAGCAATGCTGCCTTTCTTCCCCTCCATACTGCCTGTTGCCGAGGGCCTCCACCCCTGCCTCAGAAGCCCTGAGATTTTCATATTCTCAGAGATAAGGCAATATTCTCAGACTGGCTCCAAGAGTAGAAAAGCCTTGAAGAATTAAGATTTGTTTTGATTAACCATCTAGAGACGGGAGAGGGCAAGAGATGGCCGTGAAAGATGCAGTGTTTTTTAGTAACATTGTTTTGTTTCTACAAGTGGATTTTCATTTTCATCCAGAATAGCAGCCTCTCTGGTGTCCACTAGGAACATGACTGTGTTCAATTGACCTGCAAAGTCCAAATTATGTCTCTGCCATGCTCCGCCCCCTCAAGCCGACTATGTTGAAAAACCAAAAGGGGATCCAAAGTGGATAGCACTGCAAGGATGTAGATGGACTGCTCCTTGGGAATTCTAATAGAAAAGAAAGTGGTGTGGTGGAAAGGCTAACGGACCTTGGAGTCAGAGGATCTGGGTTCAAGTGCTCTCCCTGATGTTTGTTAGCTCTGTGACCTTGGGAAAGTCATTAAACTTCCCTGCGCTCCAATTTCTTCATCTGTTTAAAAGAAAAAAGGATTGAGAGGAGTTAGATGAGATGGCCTCTGAGGTCTCTTTCAACCCTAAATCTACAGCTTTCCCTCCATACTCACTGTTTTTTGCCTGATCATTTTGTTTGGCTTAAGACAGCTGCGGTGTGGTGGAAAGAGCTCTTGATTTAGGGTCAAGGGAGGCCTGGGTTCAAATCCTGGTTTTGACCCCTGCCTGCTCCCCCCCACAAGTCATGACCTTGGGTAAACCATTTAACCTTGATGTACTTAAGTCGCCTCATCTGTAAAATGGGGGCAAAATGGCATCCAATGGTGTTTGTGCTGCCCATCTCACAGGGTTGTTGAAACCTGAAAGTGTAATAGAAAGGCAAATTGCTCTTTTTACTGGATCATTCTGGCCCCATGAATGCTCAAGTATATAGTAAATCACTGGTTAATTAGACCCTTCATTTCCTAACAATTACCCACAAGGCCCAGTGGCAGAAAAGCTGAGATCAGGGGCTCGTGTCTATGTGTGTATGTCTGTATGTGCAGCCATGCATGTGAGCACACATGTGTCTGTGTGTATATGTGTTTAATGGTCTTCCTGGGAGTGCCCTTGGGATCAGGACCTGTTAAGTTCATTCTTCTACACCAGCGGTTATTAACCAAGTTTCTATGGATAGATTTTGAGGGGTCTATAAATTTAGATGGGAAAAAAATTACTTCCATATTTCAATCGAATTTTTTTCCTTTGTTATCTTATATATTTTGTTTTATGTATTTAAAAATATTTTTTGGAGAAAAGGGCTATTTTAGGCTTTACCAGACTGACAAAGGGGTTCATGATAGCAAAAAAAAAAAAAAAAAAATTAACAGCTCCTATATTACACGCATACCATATATAGATATCTTGCTCTTTCTCTAAATATATAGAGTGCATAAGTGGAAATTTTATATCCTTTGGACTTCATCTCCCAAAATTCTCCCCTCGTACCAAGGTTCCTTTTTCCCCTGTTTGTTTATCTGCATCCTTTACATTATTGTATTTAAGTTTGGGGTAAAGCCTCTCTCTCTCTCTCTCTCTCTCTCTCTCTCTCTCTCTCTCTCTCTTTCCACATGAGGAGCTTGGGTAAGCCCTCCCTGCTTTCTCTAGCTCTCTAGTTAAATATTAATAAATTTTTATAAATATTATACTTTGGAGATATTGAATATTAATTTAAATTCTACAAGAGAGAGGAGGTAGAAGGAGGAAGAGACTAGTTGAATGAGCAGAGGCAAGATGGTGGCATGGAAAGATTTGGATTTGGACTCAGAGAACCTGAGTTCAAGTCCCTACTCTGATATACACCACCAGAGGGACATTGGGGAAAGCATTTCACCTTTCTAGGCCTCAGTTTGCTCATCTGTCAAATGGGCTTTGGGGTTAGAGGTCCTCCAAAATCCCTTCCCTTCTATGACCCGAGCACTTTATTTATTTACTTGTTTATTTTTTTTAAACCCTTACCTTCTGTCTTAGAAGCAGTATTATGTATTGGTTCCAAAGCAGAAGATCAGTAAGGGCTAGGCAATGGGGGTCAAGTGACTTGACCAGGGTCACACAGCTAGGAAGTGTCTGAGGCCACATTTGAACCCAGGACCTCCCATCTCTGGGTCTGGCTCTCAATCCACAGAACCACCTAGCTTTTGCCAGAGGCATCTACCTACACGGACTGCCTGTCTCAGCCTCTCTTACCCTCCAAAAGCTCCCGTAACCACGTCTGTAGAAGTTGGTGCCATGACTCCGACTCTCCCAGGAAGCCTTTTCCTCTCCTAAGATAAACACAGCTATAAATTGCCCTCCTTTCCAATCCTTCCCTGCTGGTGCCCTCATATTCATAATGGGATGATCAGTGTAACCAAAGATGTGGCTGTTACTTTAAAGGATAAATTAGCTTGACTCTTAACTCAATAATTAAAACTGTTATGGCTATGAGCCTGCAGGGATAATGTACTATTATTATAGTCGTTTGTTTCAATTAAATGCTTACTGATTTTACAATAGCAGCTGGGCACCTGTGTGAGATAGCTATTACTCTGAACAAGACATCTCGGGCTCTGCGAGGAATCTGTCAGAGCGCTAGAGCATTTCTCACCAGCCATGAAACTTTATTAGGGGTAGTGACGGCCGAGGGGCGGGTCACTGGCACACGCTGCTTCCCTCCGTCGCTCCTTGGTTTTGTTTCGGTCTGAACCCGAATGATTTTCAAGGTGTTTTCTTCAGCGAAGCCCAGCTGGGATGTCGGAGGGGAGAGCGAGGCAGGGAGCTTTTCTCTCCCCGTATACCGATGTCGGTGATGGTTTTAGAAGGCCGCACGAAGCAAGAGTCTCTTGGGGCCCTCAGTTCTGGGGCTGTTTGGCCATGGCTCCTTTCTCAGGGTGGTTTCAAAGACGGGGGATCGGCCTAGAAATGGGGAACCTTGCCTTCTCATCCTGGGTTCTCTGCCACGAGTCTTCCTCCCTTTGGGACCGTTAGCCCAGAAAGAAGCAACCGAGTCCTGCGATGGTCACAACATGGAAAAGGAGCGGAAAGGACCCACAGAATCATAGGCTTTAATCTCAGAAGACCTGCATTCGGTTCCTGACTGTATTTACTTCATCTTTTATCTCTTGCTTCCTTTCTCCTAGGTAGCCATGGAGGAAAACCCAATTTTCCTTTGAGTCTCACTTTACTATTGTTATAGAGCTACTCACTTCTTCTGGGGGTGGGCTATCTTCCGGTAATTTGCAATAATAATCAAAGGCATTTCCTTTGGCCTTCCCATCTCTCCAGCTCTAGCTCTTAATTGTGTCAGGGCCAGCTGCTTTCTTCTGCTCAACTTTTTGACTGGAGTGTTGGTCTAGGTTCCTGTGCTGACCCCCTCTTCCCAGGGTTAGACTCCCCTGAATCTTGCAGGTTCAGAGCAGTGGCTCTTCAGACCCTGTCGTGAGATGTCCGGCATCTCACGACAGAGCATTAAGAGTATTTGGACTGTCCAGATCTGAGCACTGAACTGGTCACTGCCCACTTTGCTCCCCTTGGGCTTCCAGGGTCCTCACCCCCAGGTTTTCTCCCAGTAATCCTCCTCTCTTTTTTTTTAAACTCTTATCTACTGTCTTAGAATCAGTATTATGTATTGGTTCCAAAGTAGAAGAGCAGTAAGGGCTAGGCAATGGGGGTCAAGTGACTTGCCCAGGGTCACACAGCTAGGAAGTGTCTGAGGCCACATTTGAACTCAGGATCTCCCATCTCTGGGCCTGGCTTTCACTCCACTGAGCCACCCAGCTTTTGATGCCTCCAGACACAGAACCTTTCAGGCTATACGTGTTGCTCTCTGATCACACTTTGCTAGTGGGCCATTGTAATCTCTGGTTTCTGGTTGACAGGAGGTGCACGGGGCTAAGCAGGATTTGGGGACCTAGGGAAAACACCAGGGTCTGGGCAAATGGGAGTAAGAGGCTCGTTAAGCCACCAAAAACCAAGTTGTTGTAAAATATAGGTGAAAGAAGCAAACCAGAGGGAATTTTCAAATTCTATATATAATGTCAACAAACAAGAGATCCCCAACGACCACAATAAGAGGAAGAATAGGAAAAGATGACCATCAGGTAGCAAACTGAGGCTTCTTGCAAGTCAAATTTTTTTCTTTTGGTCTTTGAATCCCTAGTACTTAGTATGTGACTGATAGATTCATTGGCACAGGAGAGCAGATGGCAGGACTAACAGACACCAAGGGAGGCCCTCAGTACTAAGCAAGTTGCTCCCCTGCCTCAGCTGTCTTACTGAATATCCTAAGAAATTTGCTGCAGTCTCATCTTAGTGTTGTAGATAGGACACTGGCCTTGAAGTTCAGAATCCCGGGTTCATAGCCTAGCTCAAACCCTTCCTAAGCCATGTGCCCCTGCACAGTCATCCAAACTCTTTGGGCTGATCTGTTGAATTTGAAGGTCTTAAAGGTCATCGATTGGAACCCCAAATCTATGAACCTGTGATCCATCTCTTCGTGGCTGACCCATGTCTTTTAAATTTTTAAATTTTTAATTTTATTTTGTCTCATCTTATTTATTTATTTATTGTTAACAAATTAACCAATTTCCATGTAAGTTTTCCAAAGTTATATGACCCATCCTTCCCTTCTTCCCTCTCCACTCCTGGAACTGACAAGCAATTCAATCTGTGACCCATGTTTTTATTTTTTTTTTAAACCCTTGTATTGGCTCCTTGGTGGAAGAGTGGTAAGGGTAGGTAATGGGGGTCAAGTGAACTGCCCAGGGTCATACAACTGGGAAGTGTCTGAGGCCAGATTTGAACCCAGGACCTTCCGTCTCTAGGCCTGGACCCATGTTTTTAAACACTACTCTGATCCTATGACCTTACTATTCAACAACAACAACAATAATAATAGCTGGCATTTATATAACATTTCAAGGTGCACAAAGTGCTTTACAAATCTTATCTCATTTGAGCCTCACAACAATAGTACCTGGGAAGTCCTGAGTTGTTTCAGTCATATCTGACTCTTTATGACTCTATTTGGGATTTTCTTGGCAAAGATACTGAAGTGGTTGGCCATTTCCTTCTCCAACTCATTTTACAGATGAGTAAACTGCGACAAATGGAGTTAAGCAACTTACTCAGGGATGTAGAGCTGAGGACAGATTTGAATTCAGAAAGATGTCTTCCTGACTCCAGGTCCAGCACTCTGTCTACTGTGCTACCTAGGATGGGCTATAACAGGGTAGCACTATAAGTCTGAAGATCATTTGAGATCACCAACAAGAGAATGGTAGACTCAATGGCAACTCTTAGTGGTTTCCTCTAATGGGGGTTGAGAAGTCACAGAAAGTAATACAAGTTCCTAAAGGCAGTATGCATGCATAAAGAGATCTATTTTAGTTGTTTATGGACTCGGATGCAAATCCTTACTTTTCCTGTAAAGTGAAATAAAACTGGTTCTATGTAAGATATATTGTTAGCCTGAGTGCTTGCATGGGAATCAAAGGCTCTTTGAGTTTTCTGTGGAGACTTAGAAACTAGCCAAATGTTGATATTGGCAGGGGAAGCCCTGGATGGGTGCATTAGCCCAAAGGGAAGATTTTATTGAGAAGCTCCCAAGAATGAACTTACTACCATGTAAACCCAAAGCTTCCTCCATTCTGGTCATGGGCTGGAATGCTAATGAGATCAGTAATGAGAAATTCAGAGGAAATCCCAGCCATGTGGCTATCACAAAGAGAGAAAAAGCAGTTCCTATTCCCAAATTAAATTTTCAGCGTATTTTTAATGAAGCCCTCTTCCTCCCACTGAGAAAATATGGATCCAAGAATTCTGCTGCATTTCAGCATGAGTGGGCGCTCAGAACCCGTGTCCCTTCTCATTCATCTACCCCTTTGGAGGCTCAGACTAAGTACTGCTGTGGCTGATATCCTTAGTCATTAAAAAAAGAAAATATTTTTTAAAAGCACCTTAGCATTCCTGCAGCCCCAGGGAATCGATTAAGTAACATACACTTGATTACTTTAGCAACTCCCCTATCACATTCCCCTTAATTTTCCTCTGAGACACAGCACATCCTATAAAGAAAGAGGAAGCTGGGGTGGGGGTGGGTTGTCTTTTCTACCTCCTCTAATTGTTTGCAATGGAAATCCATTGTGTTTTGACCATTCTGAATTTGGAGATGAATTTGGTGGTCCAAGAATAGAGATCAAGATTGGGGATGTGTGGAAGGAAGGTTTGTGGAGAAACAGGCACCCTTTGGTAATGGATAGAGAGAGAAGCCCCGGCTTTGATTCCCACCCCAGAGTTTTATTGGCTGTGACCCTAGACAAGTCATTTAACAGCTCCAGGCAACTCTCTAAAACTATAAGTAGCCTAGGGGGCAGCTGGGTAGCTCAGTGGATTGAGAGCCAGGCCTAGAGATGGGAGGTCCTGGGTTCAAATCTGGCCTCAGACACTTCCCAGCTGTTTGACCCTGGGCAAGTCACTTGACCCCCATTGCCTACCCTTACCACTCTTCTGCCTTGGAGCCAATACACAATATTGACTCCAAGACAGGAAGTAAGGGTTTTTTAACAAACAAACAAATGAATAAATAAATAAATGAGTGGATAAACAAATAAATAAATAAAACTATAAGTAGCAGAATAGGTGCCAACCTGCAGGGGTAGAAGGAATTTCCCCCTCACAGAAATCAGATGACATTACAGTACTTTTCTCCTAGTATATCACTGAGCCTCTACTTACTTGCACTATCCCTTAGAAAAATCATAAATAATGGTATTTAGGTAGCTCACACTAGCATCTATTAGGCACCTATTGTATGCTGGCCATAGTGCTAGATATACTTAGCATAGGGCTGGAAATTCAAAGCCAAAAAAATGAAGTAGTCCCTGTCCTCAAGAGGCTGAGAAATAAACAGGTGTCGTTTGTCTAGTTCTGGGGCCATGCTTTAGAAAAGACACTGAGGGCAGCTAGGTGTCTCAGTGGATAGAGAGCCAAGCCTGGAGCCTGGAAGCCCTAGGTTCATGGGAGGGAGGGAAAAAGAACACCACTCACAATGGCATACTAGAGCACAATGAGTATGAAAAGAGGAAAAAGACTTGAAATCATGTCATAGGCTCTGGGAATTTTAATGTAACAAACAAATTAATTAATGAATTTTTAAGAAAGAAAAGATGTAATCGGAAGGGTCTTTTGAGGTCATCTCATTCAACTCTCAAATGAAGCAAGAATCTTTTCAAAATTCTAATTCAAGAGCTTTCAGGTTGGGTTCATAAGGTTTTTTGGGTCACGGACTCTCTTGGCTCTCTGGTAAAACCTATAGACCTCCTTCTCACAAGTTTTTAAATGCATGAAAGAAAGTAAATAGGATTACAAGGGAAATCGAATCTATTGATATCTACTTTTCAAAATATCTTCTTTTCTTTTTTTAAACTTTACCTCCCATCTCTTGACCTGGTTCTCAATCCACTGAGCCACCTAGCTGCCCCCTCAAAATATCTTTTAAAAAACACGTTTGTTTGTGGGCCTCAGGTTAAGAACCACTGCCCTAGAAGGATCTGTTGAATAATTCACTCTGCAAATATTGAGCCCCTGGTATGTGCCAGACATTGCTTTAGACACCTGGGTTACAAAGACATACGAACAGAGAATATTTGGCCTGGAGAATTTGAGAAACCTTAGGAGCAGGGAGCAGGGAGACATCGTCACTGTCTTAAAGTATCTGAAGAGCTGGCATGAGGAAGAGGGATTCAATTTGGTCTTCTCAGACCAGTGAGGAAGAGCTAGGAGCGGTGGGCAGGCACTGAAAGGAGGCAGATTGATGGCTCACTACCAAAATGAACTTCTACCAATTAGAGCTGTCCAAAAGTGGCGTGGACTGCCCAAGTGGAAGTGGGGGGTAGGAGTCTACCCATTGCCCAGCACAAAAGGTCTTGAAATAGAAATTTAAAGGGATTCTTGCTTCAGGTAAGAGTATGAGATGACCTCAAAGGACTATATTTTGCAATATACATATATATATATATATGAATGACACAGACTCTCTTGGCTCTCTGGTAAAACCTACAGACATATATATATATATATATAATCAAACAGAGATACTGGAGAGGTTTGCCATTTCCCTTCTCCATAGAAACAAGCAAGATATAGTTTTATTAAAGCTGTATCTTGCTTGTTTCTATTTATCATTTATTTGTCATTTCTTCCTCTAGAAGTAGACATACACAAGTTATTCTTGAAACAATATTTCTGTTACTGGATATAATGTTCTCCTGGTTCTGCTCACTTCACTCTTAATCATTTCATAGAGGTCTTTTCATGATTTTTAAAAAATTAACCTGTTCCTCATTTCTCGTGGCACAGTAGTATTCCATTGTAATCATATGCCACAACTTGTTCAGCCATTCCCCAGTTGATGGGCATCCCCTAAGTTTCTAGTTCTCTGACACCACAAAAAGAGCTGCTATAAATATTTTCAAACATTTAGGTTCTTTTCCTTTTTCCCTGATCATCTTAGGAAACGAACCTAATAGTGGTATTGCTGAGTCAAAAGGTATATACTGTCTGAGAATCTATCACTGAATAAGGATTAATAATTAATAAGGCACTTGTTATCTGGGTATCCCTGGAAAAATTACTTAACTCTGTTTACCTCAGTTTCTTCATCTGTCAAATGAGCTGGAGAAGGAAATGGCAAATCCCTCCAATATCTTTGCCTAGAAAAACTCAAATGGGGTCATGGAATCAGACGTGACTGAAAAATGACTAAACTTCAAAAATAATTTATTATTTGTGCCTATTGTGTGTAAGACATTTTAATCATCTAGCTTTAACTTCTTTTTCCTTAAACGATGGCTTTCTTAATTCAAAAGCCTTCCATAATCACCACAAAAATTTTTTTTACGCATATTGTTTTTTTTTCACAACTCCCATTTGAAGTCATCAGATGCTTTCGACTACAAAGTTACTGACAATTTCAAATAGAAGGGGAATCCTTGCAGAGCTCTAAGGGACCCAGGAGATCATCTTGGAAGTAAGAGATTGGGCTAGAAAATCCCTCAGGTGCCCACCAGCTCTGGTGCTTTCTGGTTCAGTAAAGTAGTCTTTAAATCCAGATGGGGTGATAAGACACCCATGAAAAGAGGAATCACAAGTTCAACCCAGCTGTCAAGTATGCTGAGAGCTTAGAGGAGGAAGGGCCCTTATGGACTGGAGAGATCAGAGAAAGCTTCTTGGAGGAGGCAGGACTTGGATGAGGCCTTTAAAATGAATAGGATTTGGCCAGACAGAAGGAAGAAGAGGTGCATTTGGAGGTCTTCCAGGAATAGAGAAAGGTATCAGAAGCAATTACCATAGAGCATGGCCTACCACAAAGCTGAAGGACAAGTCTCCA